>NC_139949.1:54620626-54713126 GCF_963454915.1 Gymnoscopelus microlampas | reverse complement strand
AACAGCCATTTTTAGTGCATAGACTTCACAAATTGGGCGCTGGACACGAGACAGCTATTTGTGGCGGCACTTGTGACATACGCACGCGTTCAGGGAGACCCCCTCTACAACGCCACACTCTCCGCTAAGCCAGACAGGTGTATTTGGAAAAGTGGCGGGCCGTCCAGTGAGGTCAGGGGTCAGAAAACAGCCATTTTTAGTGCATAGACTTCACAAATTGGACGCTGGACACGAGACAGCTATTTGTGGCGGCACTTGTGACATACGCACGCGTTCAGGGAGACCCCCTCTACAACGCCACACTCTCCGCTAAGCCAGACAGGTGTATTTGGAAAAGTGGCGGGCCGTCCAGTGAGGTCAGGGGTCAGAAAAGGGCCTTTTTCAGTGCATAGACTTCACAAATTGGGCGCTGGACACGAGACAGCTATTTGTGGCGGCACTTGTGACATACGCACGCGTTCAGGGAGACCCCCTCTACAACGCCACACTCTCCGCTAAGCCAGACAGGTGTATTTGGAAAAGTGGCGGGCCGTCCAGTGAGGTCAGGGGTCAGAAAACAGCCATTTTTAGTGCATAGACTTCACAAATTGGGCGCTGGACACGAGACAGCTATTTGTGGCGGCACTTGTGACATACGCACGCGTTCAGGGAGACCCCCTCTACAACGCCACACTCTCCGCTAAGCCAGACAGGTGTATTTGGAAAAATGGCGGGCCGTCCAGTGAGGTCAGGGGTCAGAAAACAGCCATTTTTAGTGCATAGACTTAGTGCAACAGTACTGTATACACAGAAGATGCTTTAAAACTTCCTGATGATATTCTGTGGCACTTCCTGGGACTTGCATCCTCTTCCAAAAAGCCAATGAGTAGGTTTGATTTATTATGGAGTCATAAGGAGGTGACATCAATAGAACTTTTTAAAAGGTATTTCATTTAATTTGGTGAAGTCACAGCAGTAGATTGGCTAATTTCAGCATGCAACCAAGTGTAAAATGTAGCATTACGATGCCATCAAGGCCCGCCAAAATACATTTTTGACGACAAAATCAGTCGACTAAAATCGTATTATATTTAGTCGACTAAAACTAAACTAAAACAAACATTTAAGGTGAATAAAATATGACTAAAACTAAATTAAATGTTATTCAAAAGACTATGACTAAAACGAAATAAAAATTAACACTGCGTCACAGTGACATGACAACAACAGGTAACCTCAGTCTGTGATATTAATCTACACATTTTTTTGTTAAATTGTGACTGTAGCCTGAATGATCAGCGGTCAACTGTAAGCAAGAACAGATTGTTATAATTGTAAGTAAGTAATAGTAAGTGCCACGGCAAATAGCTGTCTCATGTCCAGCGTCCAATTTGTGGAGTCTATGCACTGAAAATGGCTGTTTTCTGACCCCTGACCTCACTGGACGGCCCGCCACTTTTCCAAATACACCTGTCTGGCTTAGCGGAGAGTGTGGCGTTGTAGAGGGGGTCTCTGGGAACGCGTGCGTATGTCACAAGTGCCGCCACAAATAGCTGTCTCGTGTCCAGCGCCCAATTTGTGAAGTCTATGCACTAAAAATGGCTGTTTTCTGACCCCTGACCTCACTGGACGGCCCGCCACTTTTCAAAATACACCTCTCCCGCTTAGCGGAGAGTGTGGCGTTGTAGAGGGGGTCTCCCTGAACGCGTGCGTATGTCACAAGTGCCGCCACAAATAGCTGTCTCGTGTCCAGCGCCCAATTTGTGAAGTCTATGCACTAAAAATGGCTGTTTTCTGACCCCTGACCTCACTGGACGGCCCGCCACTTTTCCAAATACACCTGTCTGGCTTAGCGGAGAGTGTGGCGTTGTAGAGGGGGTCTCCCTGAACGCGTGCGTATGTCACAAGTGCCGCCACAAATAGCTGTCTCGTGTCCAGCGCCCAATTTGTGAAGTCTATGCACTAAAAATGGCTGTTTTCTGACCCCTGACCTCACTGGACGGCCCGCCATTTTTCCAAATACACCTGTCTGGCTTAGCGGAGAGTGTGGCGTTGTAGAGGGGGTCTCCCTGAACGCGTGCGTATGTCACAAGTGCCGCCACAAATAGCTGTCTCGTGTCCAGCGCCCAATTTGTGAAGTCTATGCACTGAAAAAGGCCCTTTTCTGACCCCTGACCTCACTGGACGGCCCGCCACTTTTCCAAATACACCTGTCTGGTTTAGCGGAGAGTGTGGCGTTGTAGAGGGGGTCTCCCTGAACGCGTGCGTATGTCACAAGTGCCGCCACAAATAGCTGTCTCGTGTCCAGCGCCCAATTTGTTAAGTCTATGCACTAAAAATGGCTGTTTTCTGACCCCTGACCTGACTGGACGGCCCGCCATTTTTCCAAATACACCTGTCTGGCTTAGCGGAGAGTGTGGCGTTGTAGAGGGGGTCTCCCTGAACGCGTGCGTATGTCACAAGTGCCGCCACAAATAGCTGTCTCGTGTCCAGCGCCCAATTTGTGAAGTCTATGCACTAAAAATGGCTGTTTTCTGACCCCTGACCTCACTGGACGGCCCGCCACTTTTCCAAATACACCTGTCTGGTTTAGCGGAGAGTGTGGCGTTGTAGAGGGGGTCTCCCTGAACGCGTGCGTATGTCACAAGTGCCGCCACAAATAGCTGTCTCGTGTCCAGCGCCCAATTTGTGAAGTCTATGCACTAAAAATGGCTGTTTTCTGACCCCTGACCTGACTGGACGGCCCGCCATTTTTCCAAATACACCTGTCTGGCTTAGCGGAGAGTGTGGCGTTGTAGAGGGGGTCTCCCTGAACGCGTGCGTATGTCACAAGTGCCGCCACAAATAGCTGTCTCGTGTCCAGTGCCCAATTTGTGAAGTCTATGCACTAAAAATGGCTGTTTTCTGACCCCTGACCTCACTGGACGGCCCGCCATTTTTCCAAATACACCTGTCTGGCTTAGCGGAGAGTGTGGCGTTGTAGAGGGGGTCTCCCTGAACGCGTGCGTATGTCACAAGTGCCGCCACAAATAGCTGTCTCGTGTCCAGCGCCCAATTTGTGAAGTCTATGCACTAAAAATGGCTGTTTTCTGACCCCTGACCTCACTGGACGGCCCGCCACTTTTCCAAATACACCTGTCTGGCTTAGCGGAGAGTGTGGCGTTGTAGAGGGGGTCTCCCTGAACGCGTGCGTATGTCACAAGTGCCGCCACAAATAGCTGTCTTGTGTCCAGCGCCCAATTTGTGAAGTCTATGCACTAAAAATGACTGTTTTCTGACCCCTGACCTCACTGGACGGCCCGCCATTTTTCCAAATACACCTGTCTGGCTTAGCGGAGAGTGTGACGTTGTAGAGGGGGTCTCCCTGAACGCGTGCGTATGTCACAAGTGCCGCCACAAATAGCTGTCTCGTGTCCAGCGTCCAATTTGTGAAGTCTATGCACTCCAGTGAACAGCATTTATCCATTTAGATACATTTTTATGTTATTAAAACAGTTAAACACTTTTTTTATTACAAATATACATAATATGTGTTTTCTAGCTTCGTTTAAATGCTTAATTTATAGTTTTAATGTGCAAATGAACCGTTTTTCAATGGTTTTCAATGGTTTCTTTTTACTCTAGAGGGTACTCTTATTCTGAAGAGATCGTCAACCGGAAGTCTTATTTCTGCTCCGTTATTTCTGCTCACGGAACACAGCTTGAGAAACTACAGAGAGCTTTAACACCAATCAGCAGTGCAGGAATAAGAACTTTGTTTGGTGATCCAGCCTGAAGGACATTATACCACAGACTGGTTGTTGGAGGGTTTTGGCCAAAGAGCACACAGGCTGGTTAAAGTATTGTTCTGTCTCTGCTGACATGCGGAGGAGCCACCGCTGGAGTGCCAGGCTATGACAAGCCGCGATATGAGCTTGTAGATCTGCTATTTTTTGAGAAATCTTGAAAATGTGTGGCAAATCTTTGAATAAATATATTTCTTTTTAAAAAGCGAAAATTTGTAACTCAAATCTTTGCTTCTGGGGGGTCCCTGGAACAACATATTTTGAGATGGGGGTCCGCGGCCAAATAACATCATTCTGGGGCTCCTTGACTTTTTTCAAAAAACTAGAAAAGAGTTCAAATGTTCGCTTTAAAAAACATTATATTCAAAGATTTGCACAAAGTTTCACGATCATTCACTTTGGAGTTTAGCAGAGAATCAGAGATAGCAGATATAGCAGATCTACAAGCTCATAGCACGGCACTCAGTGCCACGCTATGAGCTTGTAGATCTGCTATTTTTGAATAGCCAAAGAAATGTAAAAATGACACACAGATGCGTTCCCGGTCTAAATGGCTTAAACCTTTCCAGCATCTGCCAGAGCCTCTCCACCCAAGCTAGGAGACTCCAGTGGTGGAAAGTAACTAAGTATTACTTAAGTGCAATTTTGAGGTATTTGTTACTTTTTTATTATTTCCTTTTACATATACTTCAGCCCTATATACATTTCAGCCGTTTGAAAATGGTTAATCTAAATGTAACTAAGTTTAGTTTCCTTAGCATAAGGCTAGCTTAAAGCTAAGCTAATTCTTTTCCTATAAGCCATTTGAAAATAGCAGATCTACAAGCTCACAATGCTATGCATTGTGAGCTTGTAGATCTGCTATTTCCAAAAGCTTTTTATACATTTTATACATTTCAAAACGTGTGAAATGGGACATTCTGCATTATGAGTACTTTCTACTTTTGGTACTTTAAGTACATTTTGACCTTTGACAACTTTTGTACTTTTACTCAAGCACATTTTTAATTCCGGACTTTCACAAACATTTAAGTACTTTTCCCATCACTGACCACAGAATGGGTCAGTGGTGGAACCACGGAATGGGTCAACCTTTACAGAATGACCACAAAATGCCCGGATCAACCTCTACAGACTAATCTAAAACCATCTAAAAGTTAGTTATTGAATCATTCTAGAAGAATCATTTAGATTATAAAAAATAATCAGTAAAACAAATAATAAACAGACATCAATGCTTTTGAATATGAGTTTATTATTTGAATGAATATGAGTATTATAGATTACACTCTATAAGGTAATGGTACCAGTAACAGTGTTACATAGAATACACTCTATAAAGTAATGGTACCAGTAACAGTGTTACATAGAATACACTCTATAAAGTAATGGTACCAGTAACAGTGTTACATAGAATACACTCTATAAAGTAATGGTCTCAGTGTTGAATACACTCTATAAAGTAATGGTACCAGTAACAGTGTTACATAGAATACACTCTATAAAGTAATGGTACCAGTAACAGTGTTACATAGAATACACTCTATAAAGTAATGGTACCAGTAACAGTGTTACATATAATACACTCTATAAAGTAATGGTCTCAGTGTTGAATACACTCTATAAAGTAATGGTACCAGTAACAGTGTTACATAGAATACACTCTATAAAGTAATGGTACCAGTAACAGTGTTACATAGAATACACTCTATAAAGTAATGGTACCAGTAACAGTGTTACATAGAATACACTCTATAAAGTAATGGTACCAGTAACAGTGTTACATAGAATACACTCTATAAAGTAATGGTACCAGTAACAGTGTTACATAGAATACACTCTATAAAGTAATGGTACCAGTAACAGTGTTACATATAATACACTCTATAAAGTAATGGTACCAGTAACAGTGTTACATAGAATAGACCAGAACACCACTGAACATGTTGTGGTTGTTTGAGCCATCATAGAGCCTTTTCCCAGAAGGTAATCTCATGTAAACTGTGTCTCTCTCCTCCAGCTCTATGATCATTCCATTAGAAATGGATTCCCAGTCTCCATGATTATTGTATCCAGTGTTAAGCATAATACTGTGATTATTTTTATACATCTGGATAGCCATAAACTGTGGTGATGGTCCTCCATAGTGAGCTGCAGTGAACCTGAAGTGATAAACTCCTTTAACAGGAGATGTGAAGATACCTGTCAGACAACACACACACACGCACGCACGCACGCACGCACACACACACACACACACACACACACACACACACACACACACACACACACACACACACACACACACACACACACACACACACACACACACACACACACTTTTGAGAATATTCTTATTTCAATGTGAAAATATCAAGATTTATTGTATTATGTGACTGTATTAATTTAATAATAACTAGAAAAAGTTACTCCTCAGAGCACAGGTTATTGTGGCCTCCTGGTGGCGCTACTAATAGGCCAATGTGAAAAGGGTGCCATTTTTGTCCTAGGCCGTGCACAGCAATCGGACACTGCATTTATGATTTGAGGCATTTTGTTCTAACAATGTGTTTTGCTAAATTAGACCTTTGTTCCTCAACATGGTGTGAATGTGCGCGCAAAGTTTGACCACAATCGGACGCTTGTTGATTTGCGGCATTTTGTTCAAAACAAGCCAATACTGCAAACTTTAGATGTGAATCTTAGTCAATCAGGATGGAATGTGAGAAATCAAACACATCAGTCTTGATCACATGACCATAGAGATCATGTGTAGGAGTAATATAAAAAAAAAGTTTTACATAAGTAAGCCTCCTGGTGGCGCTATAAAAGGCAGATGTGAAAAATGCAGGGCAAAGGTTTTTCCTTGGCCTCTAGGGAGTTTGCATACAAAGTTTTATACAGATCGGTGCAGTTATGGGTAAAAACACTAATCAGCCTGTTATAGCGCCACCATGAGGCTGATTTGAAAATTTTGAAGTGGCATTTCTTTCTGGTTCTAGTGGGAATGTGCGTGCAAAATTTCAGGGACATTGCATGCTGTGTTCATGATTTGAGGCATTTTGTTCAAAACAGAGCATATTTTTCATATTACATTTAGATACTTTTTTTTTTTAAATCTAAATGTAATATGAAAAATAAGAAATACCAGTTTTGTGTAATGACCATAAAGATACTGTGCACCGATTTGTGTGATATTTGCATGTTTGGACAACATCTGTAGGAGTACTGTCAAAATATGTGTTTTGCAAAAAGCGGCCTCCTGGTGGCGCTATAACAGGCCCATTAGCTGTCCACGGACGGACGGACGGACGGACGGACGGACGGACGGACGGGGTGCAAAACATACTCTCTCGCCATGCCTTTCGGTCTGGCCGAGACAATAATAATAATAATAAATAAAACTTAGATCTGATAGATATTGTTGTTGTTGGGCAGAAACCTTGTATCTCCACATTTCATCTTGTTTATGTTTTTTCATGAATTAATGTCCTACTTTATACTTCTTCATATGACAGTGTCACATAAAAGTAGCACAAATAGCAGATCTACAAACTCATATCACATCATGGTGTTGTGAGCTTGTAGATCTGTTTTCCCCCCACCTATAATAAAACGCTGTGTGTGTGTGTGTGTGTGTGTGTGTGTGTGTGTGTGTGTGTGTGTGTGTGTGTGTGTGTGTGTGTGTGTGTGTGTGTGTGTGTGTGTGTGTGTGTGTGTGTGTGAGATCCATTGGAACAAAAGCTTCCATAAAAGTAACAGTTTGACCTGACAACAACCATATGTAAACTGTGTAATTAGTTGGTGAGTTAATTACTGTAATTATGTCAAGTTCATTAACACCACTTAAAGCACTGCTTCTCAACCTGTGGGTCAGAACAAGATAGTGTTAAAATCTCCACCTACCTGTAGATGGATTGTATGCGTTGCCGATGTTGGTGAAGACCCTCCTATAGACCAGAGTGGTGTCAGAAGTAAATGGTCCAACATCACCATTATTACTCAGACCAGCAGAAAAAGCCACCTGTGGTTTGTCTGTCAACACAGGAACATGAAACAACTGTTAATAATACAAAAGCATAAATTATAATAAACCCTCAAGCCTTACAGTATATACTTCATCGTACCAAGAATAGCAGATCTACAAGCTCACAACATGGTGTTGTAGTGTGACACATTATGGGATTGTAGATCTGCTAATTTTGCTACTGTAAAAAAAGAATGTGTTGTGTTGTGTGTTATAGTAGCTTACATTACAGCTTCAACAAGACAAACTAAACAGTGTCTACAATACAACATTCTATTCAATCCACTTTATTTATAGAACACCATTTAAAACAACAGTGTTGAACCAAAGTGCTGTAACACTCAGTAACAAAAAATACAAAAAATACCAAGAGCAAAAACAATACACAACTACAAGAAGTGCTCCTCGGAGCACAGGTCAGGTATTGTGGGCCAGCAATGTTCGGAATTCGCCAAACAGGATGGAATATGAAAAATCGGACGGAACCATCGCTTGACTACAGAGATAATGTGTACCGATTTGCATGATGTTTGGAGAACATTTGTAGGAGTAGGCTAATATAAAAAAGAAAAATGTTGCAAAATTTGGCCTCCTGGTGGCGCTATAATAGGGCAATGTTAAAAGGGGGGCATGTGTTTGTCAACGTAGTGCGAATGTGCGTGTAAAGTTTCACCGCAATCGGACGCTGTGTTCATGATTTGCTGTATTTTGATCAAAACGGGCCACACCTGCAAACTTCAATCTGAGCCAATCAGGATGGAATATGAAAAATCGAACAGATCCGTCTTGTTCACATGACTATAGAGATCATGTGTAGCGATTTGCGTGAACTTTTGATACATTCTGAAGGCTTAATCTCAGAATATGTGTTTTACATAAGTCGGCCTCCTGGTGGCGCTATAAAATGCAGGGCAAAAGTTTTTCCTTGGCCTCCTCTTCACATCTGCCTTTTATAGCGCATCTGACATTACATTTCCAAAGCAACTTACTAAGTGCATTCAACATAGGTAGGCAAGAAAACTACTAATCACCAGAAGTATTAAGTGCATTCTTTTCTAAAACAAGCAACTAAGAGTATACCTAGCGCTAAGGTGAAAGTGCAATATATCAGCTACCTACTTTATTAAACAGATGAACAGATAGATCTATTTAAAACTGTTACTGAACAAACACTCTATCTATAGCAATGATTACTATCACAATATAGAGCTTTAAACCTTTTAACAAAAACCTTTTAGTTGTAAGCAAATTGATTAGATTATTACTTTCAAATAGTTTTTTTTTATTATTATGAGAAATATCATTCTTGACAGAATCAGTTCAGACTTTTTAGACTATTTTTTAGAATATTCTCAATACCTGATTTGAGCTTCTGCAATTCCTCCACTAGCTTCTCACTGTCACTGAGTCTGAGCTGGAGCTCCTCTATCTTGTTTTCACTCTCAGTGAGTCTGGTCTGCAGCTCTTCTGTCTTGTTTTCACTCGCAGTCAGTCTGGAAGCCATATCTGAAAATAATAATAATCACAGAGAAAACTGATATGTGAAATTCAGTGGTGGAAAAAAAGTACTTAAGTAAAAGTATTAATACTGCAATGTAGAAATACTCAGTTACAAGTACAAGTTCGGTATTAAAACATTACTTGAGTAAAAGTAGAAAAGTATTGGTATCAAAATGTACTTAAAGTACCAAAAGTAGAAAGTAGTCATTATGCAGAATGTCCCGTTTCACAAGTTTACAAATGTATAAAACTCTTTTGATAATAGCAGATCTACAAGAAGAGAAGAGAAAAATACCTCAAAAGTGTACTTAAGTACAGTAATGTTTTAGTTACTTTACACCACTGGTGAAATGATGAAACATTTGAAACACATTCCACGTTGTACGTTTACAACTTCTTGAAGCCTTGATTTTTTAAATGTATTTGACAACATTGCCCCATAATAGCGCCACCAGGAGGTAGATTTATGCAAAACATTTTATTTTTATATTACTCCTACAAATGTTGTCCAAACATCATGCAAATCAGTACAAATGATCTCTACAGTCAAGTGATCAAGACGTATCCATCTGATTTGTCATATTCCATCCTTTTTTTTTCCTTATAATTTTTATCCCACGATTTTGTAACCCATATTTTTTCACCCAGTGCCAATTGCCTATGTAATCCTGGGCGCTACTCTCCCTCTGCCAGCCTAGGGAGAGCCCAAGCTGAAGCTCATGCCTCCTTCAATGCATGAGGAGCAAGCAGGCCGCTTCTTATCACCCGACAGGGGGGAAGTTCCCTGGTTAGACGTAGCGCGTGGAAGGAACACGTTATTCAAACCAGTTCCTTTCCCCTCCATCAGGCGCCCCGGCTGACCAGGAGGAGGCAGTATAGAGACCAGGATTACTGCATGTTTTTGTGAGGGTATTAACTACCCTATGAGACACGGGGAGAACATGCAAACTCCACACAGAAAGGCCCTTTCACCAACCCCACCTAGGGTATGGGCACTGATGACGCGGAGGAGAGAACACGCCCCCAGCGCCCACAACGTCCCCGGCGGGAATTGAACCCAGGACCTTCTAGCTGTTAGGCGACAGCGCTACCGACTGCGCCACCGTGCCCCGTCGTCATATTCCATCCTGATTGGCCAATTCTTAACATTGCTGTACAATAACCTACCTGACCTGGCGGAGACCTGTGTTCCGAGGAGCACTTTTTCTAGTTTTATTTTATTTTATTTTCCGAAAGAATTATACAAAACAAATGCAGAAAGTAATTGAAAAAACACAACGTCTGATCAAATGAATGTCAAATATCTAAATATTGAATCAAGCAACTTAAAAAGTGTCACAAAAGAAAGACATTAAAATGATTCATGTCATGTTTGAAAGGTAAACGTCCTAACCTGCAGTTTGTCCTTCCAGGTTGCTCTTCAGCTGTTGGAACATCAGCTTGACCTCATAGCGGAGGTCATCAGCCTCAGCCAGACAGAACAGGAACAGAAGCAAAGCAGCCTTCATGGTGAAGTCCAGACTCTGAAGACAACAAACAGGACACCTTGTATTTATTGGATGTTCAGACCCTAACATTGATTGGTTCATTCAGGGGGAAATGGAGATATCTTTATTTGACTTTCTAAGAACCCCAAGAATCAAAACAAAGGACGTCATCTCTTCGTGTGTGTGTGTGTGTGTGTGTGTGTGTGTGTGTGTGTGTGTGTGTGTGTGTGTGTGTGTGTGTGTGTGTGTGTGTCCATTGTGCAGAAGAACAACACCCCAAGATCCTAGAGGTCAGCTAAGGTCAGATGCCCTCTGGGAAGCATCCTTTGTACTGGACATCTAGTGTTCTCTGGAATGTGCTGTAGACCACTCAGTATCCAAACTTATCTCTGTGTGTGTGTGTGTGTGTGTGTGTGTGTGTGTGTGTGTGTGTGTGTGTGTGTGTGTGTGTGTGTGTGTGTGTGTGTGTGTGTGTTCAAATTGGGCTCTATAAGTCCATAAATGTGTATCAATATACCACAAAAGCAAAGCAAAGCAAAGTTTGTTGTTTACCCAGGGTGTCGGACTAAGCACGAAGCTTGTTTCCAGCCGGACCCTGCATGGAAGCCTTGCTCAAGGGCTATTCAGCGGTGATTCATGATTGATGTGATGAATTGGGGAATCGAACTAGGGACCTTCCGGTATCAAGGCCGCCCCTCTAACCACTAGGCCACCGCTGCCACTACTATTGGTAAGCATTTATTTTACAGATTGGTCAACAATTTGGCTTACAGTCACTCCGGATGACGGAACAGCCCAGGGTGAAACACATGGTTTATAAACACTTTCCACCAGCTGACTGGCTAGAGCCACTTCTTTAAGAAAACCAACACCGCTTTATTCATTCAGGGAGCATGAGAGATTATTATTATTTTTATTGTTATAGCCAACTTCATCTCCAGCAGCCAACAAAACCTCCACAACACGTATCCCATGGTGTATACTGATAACTCTTAAACTAAACACTTAAAGCTTTTCACAAAGAGAACAAAGATAGTCTTACCTGGTTCTGAAGAAAGAGAAAAGAACAACAAGGACAAACCAAAGCTGCTTCAATCTTAGAAACAGTTCCACCAACTCTAAAACTCCCACACGCTCAGAGAGAGAGAGAGAGAGAGAGAGAGAGAGAGAGAGAGAGAGAGAGAGAGAGGGGGGGTGTAGAGAGGGAGAGAGAGAAACACAGAGGGAGGGAGAGAGAGAGAGAGAGAGAGAGAGAGAGAGAGAGAGGGGGGGGGGTAGAGAGGGAGAGAGAGAAACACAGAGGGAGGGAGAGAGAGACAGACAGACAGACAGACAGACAGACAGACAGACAGACAGACAGACAGACAGACAGACAGAGGGGTAGATACAGAGAGGGAGAGAGAGAGACGCACGCGTGCGCGCGCGCGCACACACACACACACACACACACACACACACACACACACACACACACACACACACACACACACACACACACACACACACACACACACACACACACACACACACACACACACACACACACACACACACACACACAGAGAGAGACAGGAAGAGAGTGTACTGACTCGCCCTCATAAACATGTTGCCAAGTCATCACATCTCTGCCAAACATCTGCAAACTGTCAACTATTTAACCCTTTGTGTGTCTGTATTAGTTCATTCTGACTATAACTTCTATTTAACCCTCTGTGTGTCAGTTCTGACCACATCTTCCATTAACCCTCGGGTGTCTGAGCAGTCAGCCTGACTGATTTTGAGATGTTGAAGTTTATTATCTTTGCTCATGAATCTCTCAGAAGGTTCTCCTTCCATGACTTTTCCTAAATATTCGATTCAAATCATCTAATTTTTCCACCCATCTGAAACGTTTTCTAAATATGAAATTAGGCATCATCATACCATCCCTGACATTAATTATAATAAAATTGACCGCTCTCATCCTTTCTCCCCCAGGCAGAAAAGCTCCTCACACCTGTTTTTTAAAGCAAACATTTTTAACTCAAATCTTTGCTTCTGGGTGGTCCCTGGAACAAGACATTTTTAGTCTGTGGCCAAATGCATATTGTTTTGGGTGTCCTTGACATGAAAACGTTTTAGAACCACTGATATAAACCCCAGGAAAAAAAGATTTGAGTCAAAAATGTTCCCTTTAAAAAATATATAAATATCTGCACAAATTTTGGTTATAGCTAAAATAAAAAACTCATAGTGAAGAATGTCCCATTTCACATGTTTTCAAATGTATAAAATGTATAAAAATCCTTTGAAAATATCAGATCTACAAGCTCACAATGCGTCGCATCGCAACTAAATGTGTACAAATGGAACCAAATGGACCCTTACAGGTCTGTAACTCTGAGAGTGTACACATGGAATACAATATTTTTCTACACCACTGATCAAAGTAAAGTCTAATTGAATGTAAAGCATCTAAAAAGTATGTTTCAATGTCAGTGCTATTCATATTAGGCTAGATTTATACTTTATTATTCATAGATAGATAGATATAGTACTTTATTATTCATATCATGTAACAAGTGTAAACAGTGAATATCAGGGAGTCATGCTGTTCAGCTCCACAGGACACGTTAGATCTACATATTTAAGCTTTCCTTTTATTTTCTGTTGACCTGGCATCCTTATAATGTTTAGACTGATAGGTTCTTGGCAGTGGTGGAAAGTAACTAAGTACATGCACTCAAGTACTGTACTTATGTGCAATTTTGAGGTATTAATACTCTACTCGAGTATTTCCAATTTTCACTACTTTTACTTCTACTCCATTACATCTCAGAGGTAAATATTGGACTTTTACTCCACTACAATTGTTTGAAAACTTTAGTTACTAGTGAATATTATATTAGTGATATTTTATCACCAGGTGCATGGATAGATGGAAAGACACTTAGTCCAGGCAGATCTTCACGCATCATCTCTTTATTTGCGTGCAGGCAGGTTACAGCACAGCAGTTAGCAGGCAGTCAGCTCCGTAGCCCCTCATAGTTCAACTACCCCCTCCCTCTCATCCTCCTGATTCTGTCTGGCAGAACCCTCTCCTCACATTAATAGGATCCCATGTTGCAATTCTCATTGTCTCCGCCAGGCCAAAGGCATGGCGAGAGAGTATGTTTTGCACCCTGTCTGTCCGTCCGTCCGTGTGTCCACCAGCGAAACTGTGCACACACTCCCTGGATGCCAATTCAGAACCTCTGCCCAAAGTTTTTCACATGGGCCTGTTATAGCGCCACCAGGAGGCCGCTTTGTGCAAAACCCATTTACTCCTGCAGATTTTATCCAAACGTCATGCAAATCGGTACACAGTATCTCTATAGTCATGTGATCAACACGGATCTGTCCCATTTTCCATATTCCATCCTCATTGGCTAAGGTTGGCTTCCAAAGTTTGCAGGATTGGTCCGTTTTGAACAAAAGGCCTCAAATCATGAACGCAGCTTGCGCTTTCCGTGCAATTTCACACACACATTCCCACTAGGCAGAGGAAGAAATGCCACCCTTTTCACATTGGTCTATTTTAGCGCCACCAGGAGGCCACAATAACGTACCTAACCTGGCGGAGAGTGTGTTGATAAGATAGATAGATATAGTACTTTAATATTCATATCATGTAACAAGTGTCCAGTGAATATCAGGGAGTCCAGCTCAGCACAGCAGTCATGCTGTTCAGCTCCACGGGACACGTTAGATCTACATATTTAAGCTTTCCTCTTAAGTCTATCTTTTTATTTTCTGTTGACCTGACATCCTATAGTTTATAACGTATCAGTAAGCACATCAGTAAGCACATCTCCCCCTTACTAGGAAATAAACTCCAATGTACCATGCACAGAACATAACTTAATTCAATTCACATACAGAACAGAATTATTTTTTCCTCAATATGTCACCCTGTCATCACAAAAAACAAAGGTTCATCATGAACAAAAATTGTAGACAATAGATGCATAATGTAAACTTCATTGAACATGACTGGTAATGTATAAACATACCTGGCACATATTTCTCTCAATTTTTTTTTAAAGTACCAGACAGGCCTTTTTTCACTTAATGACAAAGTCTGTCAGTCTCTGTGTCAGTTTGGTCTGTCTGTGGGGTCTCTCATACCTATAGGTGTTGTGGCTTTGGGTATGGGCCACCCTAGTGTGAGTCTCTGTGTTGGACTCTGTGTCTTTATTTTTTCTCCTCATCCTCCGTCCATGGTATTTGTGTCTTGCTGGATGACTGTGTAGTACTTCTTGACGAATGTAGTGTTCCTAGAATAGGTCGCCCCACTTGGTGATTGGAAAACCATATTGTTACCGTCCTTGCTGATTACCTTGTGTGGTGTCTTGTTGAAGGTCGTTGTGAATCTGGAAGTGTTGTGGGTCTCAAAGGTTCAGGCACGTCAGGCCTCAACACTATTTTGGCACCCGTGACATGACCTCACATACTTCTCTGCTGCTTTATCAATACCTGGCCACCACACTTTACTCCTGAGGTGCTGCTTTGTGCCCACAATCCCCAAGTGTCCCTCATGGGCCAACTGCAGGGCCCTGTCTCTGAGTGCATGTGTCTCTGCAGGGCCCTGTCTCTGAGTGCATGTGTCTCTGCAGGGCCCTGTCTCTGAGTGCATGTGTCTCTGCAGGGCCCTGTCTCTGAGTGCATGTGTCTCTGCAGGGCCCTGTCTCTGAGTGCATGTGTCTCTGCAGGGCCCTGTCTCTGAGTGCATGTGTCTCTGCAGGGCCCTGTCTCTGAGTGCATGTGTCTCTACAGGGCCCTGTCTCTGAGTGCATGTGTCTCTGCAGGGCCCTGTCTCTGAGTGCATGTGGCAGTACAATGCGACAGGGGATCTGCAATGTTGTCCTTTCCGGGTATGTGGATTACTCTGAACTCGTAAGGTTGGAGTCGCAGCACCCACCGTTCAATACGGGCGCATGGCTTAGAGGTCGGACTGTATATGGCCTCCAGAGCCTTGTGGTCTGTTACTAAGTCAAACTTTTTTCCATATATGTATGGGTGCAGCCTCTCGCATGCCCAAACTAATGCAAGGGCCTCACGTTCAGTTTGTGAGTATCTCCGTTCACAGTCAGTCAGGCTCCTGCTCACATAACATATGGGCACCATTTCCTGCTGCTGTTGCTGTACTAGGACTGCTCCTATTCCTACTGGTCCTGCATCTGCTATGACTTTAGTAGGGGCATCTTTATCAAAGTATGCCAGAGTGCCGGCCTCAGCTAACTTTTCCTTAAGCATTTTAAATGCTTGTTTTTGCTCTGGCCCTATTCTGATTCAGATTACACAAACTAGGTATACCACCTGTTTGATGAATGTAACCGATATAGGGTGATGAGTTAAACAAAGGGGCTTTGAGGAATGTTCAGGATGATCTTATACAAGACCATAGATGTAATATAGTTGGATGATTACATTATATGATAAGATGGCGGACAAGTTTCAAATAACTTGATCATTGAGAGACAAATCCTTTAAGGTGTGCATCTTTTTTGGAAGCATATATTCATTCTGTAGATGTATTATTCACTGTAACACCTAATACAAGGGCACAGAAATGTGGCAGTCATAGGGGTCTTAAACGTTTTCAGGCCAGGGACCCCCGTTGGGGGGTGGTACAGCATATATTGTATAATGCAGGGGTCTTCAACGTTTTCAGGCGTTTTCAGATATACTTTTGCTGCTCTTTTCTCCCTCTACACCTATAACTCTTAGCCAAAAATAGCAGATTTACAAGCTCACAACGCCTCACACTGCGAGGCGTTGTGAGCTTGTAGATCTGCTATTTTTGGCTAAAGTTCTCCTCAGAAAAGGGATGCTAGGGTTCAAGTGGTTAATATAAAAAAAGAAAAATCATATCACACAAAGATTTGGCGGACCCCCTGTAGTAACTCTGAGGACCCCCTGTTGAAGATCCCTGGTATAATGTATAACATTGTGTTTCATATGTATAGACATGCGTACCATGTTGTGCATTCAAGCTATTCAAATAATAGATTAATATATTCATTCATATCCACTGCCATTAGTAAACATACTTTACTAACTGAGAAGAATGTAATACTATCAACAATCTACCACACTTTAAGTATATTTTGATGCCGATACTTTTGTACTTTTACTCAAGTACATTTTCATTACCAGACTTGTACTTGTAACAGAGTGTTTCTACAATTGTATTGATATAACTGATTCATTGATATTCATTGTTAAATAAATATTACAATGTATGTCTATTATTATTATTATTATTATTATTATTATTGCTGTTATATATTTCGCTAACTTCTTCTCTTTAACTTTTAAATGAGTGAAATGACGTTTGCATTGAAAACAAATGTATCTATTTTTGGTTCGTGCGCATGTGCGTGCTTGTAATAGTGTGTGTGTGTGTGTGTGTGTGTGTGTGTGTGTGTGTGTGTGTGTGTGTGTGTGTGTGTGTGTGTGTGTGTGTGTGTGTGTGTGTGTGTGCGTGTAACAGCGTGTGTGTGTGGGCGGGGGGGGGGGGGGGCTGTGCTTGCGTACACGCGAGAGGGCATTCCCGGGGATGCCCTCTCGCATGTACGCATGTCTGCTTGTCAGACCAATCACAGCCCTTGCTGTGTTGTCCCTCCCCTTAACTACGCCGCTCTTGCAGAGTTCGGCTCATTTCTCAAGGTTTACAGCGGATGCTTGGTCGCTCGATACTAGGTCTCTCCGGTCGATGATAGATTACTATTGGAAACTGTTCTACTTGATTTCGCTTCATATATCACTGATCTACTTTCATTTCGTCTCTTTTGTCTGAGGTGAGTAATATTACTTGATATATACCTTTTTCCCGCCTTTATTACTTTATTTTTATTTCTTCCCGCCTTTTTTGGACTACATGAACGTTCAGATTTCAAACACAGTTTGTACCCCATGGCCACGGATGTTATAATTATGTACGGGCCCTCAGAAGTAGCCGTTTCTTCCGTATTGTTCAATAAAAACGTCTTAATCCGATCGGTGGCCATTTGCTCATAGCTGGCTCCACTCTATCAGAGTGCAGTACACCTACCAACCGATGGGTAATGCAGTTGAAAGCATGGCGGACATGCTGAGAAAATGGCCACCGATCGGATTAAAATGCTTTTTATTGAACAATACTGAAGATACAGTTACTTCTGAGGGCTCGAACAGAATTGTCACATCCGTGGCCATGAGGTAAGAACTTTATATTTGAAATTTGAACGTTTATGTACATGTACGGGCCTTAAATGAATTAAGAGCAAACGCCAGGCTACGTTTGTTTCAGGCCCAAGGACTCTGTTGGTTTGTTTTCATAAACAGCCTCTGAAAACTGGGTTAAAAACAACCTAGGCTAACCAGTGCTAACGGCTATAAAAGTATGCCTACAACTTCCGCATGGCAGTGAGGTAAATGATTACGTTATCAACAGTATTGCTATCATGTTTATGTATTTACCAGGGACACAGTGCACATTAATCAACATGTTGGTTTTCACATCCGTGTAATGAACCATAGTTAGCCAGAAGCTAGCTTTCATCTGTAGTCCCTGAGCAGGCTGTTAAAAGTGGTGATATAACTCATCGGTTCTCAAAGTGGGGTCCGGGGACCCCCAGGTACTTGAGGGGGTTCCAGGGGGTCCCCAGCTAAATGATGGATAGGAACCAAATGGACCCTTATGGGTCTGTAACTCTGAGAGTGTCCAAATGGAACCAAATGGACCCCAACGGGTCCATTTGGTTCCATTTGGACACTCTCAGAGTTAAATTAACATTGATTTTACAATATAAATTGGGGTCCCAGAGATATAAATGCCATTAAATGGGGGTCAATAGCCTAATGGATGTCAAACTGGGGGTCCTTTGAAGTTAAAATGGTTGAGAATCACTGCTAGAGAGCCGTAAAAACCTTCTCTTATTGGGGTCCCTGGCTTATCTTTTCAAATGGGGGTCCGTGGGGTAATAGGCGTCTATTTGGGGGTCCTTGACATGAAAAAGTTTGAGAACCACTGGTATAGAGTAACATGAGTTTAACTCTAGAAGGAGATGCTGTTGTAATGTGACTGTTCTACTAGCAGTAAATAGACATTCATTTGACGCACTGTTTGGTTCAACAAGTGTTTATCTGCACCGAGCATTGTACTGGGTTGACTAATGTTAGAGGACGACGTGGCTTTGCGGTTGTTTTCATTAACCTGGTTGCTTGTTTCTCTGAACCTGGCAACAACTGCCATGTCCGCTTATTGTAAGCGGATGGTCGCGCTTCTTTTGGGGCTTGTTTTGGGGTTGAAAAGGACCGTAATGAGAGTAGACGGTACACGGTCGGTCGTACCGTGTCGGTCGCGCATGCGCGCCGCTCTCAATTGTATATTAGGATCATCATAATTATGATTATGTGACATTTGCCTCTAAATTGTGGAGAAACTGTCGATGCAGAACCAAACTGTCAAGCAATTGTTTCCGCTCAGACACGTTTCACTGTCGCACATGTCGAAAATAGCAGATCTACAAGCTCACAACGCGTCGCGCTGCGACGCGTTGTGAGCTTGTAGATCTGCTATTTCCAAATAGACTATGTATAAAATTAGGCTAAAGTGGTTAAGGTATGTTTTATAATGTAATAATTTATATCTTAAAAGTAACTAGTAACTAAAGTTTTCAAATAATTGTAGTGGAGTAAAAGTACAATATTTGCCTCTGAGATGTAGTGGAGTAGAAGTAAAAGTATTGGAAATTGGAAATACTCAAGTAAAGTAGAAATACCTCAAAATTGTAGGCAATAGCTTGTTTGAGTACCTTGAAAAGCTGTATATCAATTCTACATTTACACTGATCAAATTAGTTTAACAAACTTTGCAGGTTTGTCCGACTTAATACATGATTAGATTTTATGCTGAAACGCCATGCTTGGCTTGCATTATACGTCCTACATTTGAAGCAAATGGTGTCTCGGAATAGTAACCCCCCTTCCTCTCCAACCAGACATACAAGGAGCACCTGGAGGGCCAGAAGCACAAGAAGAAGGAAGCGGCTCTCAAGGTGTCTCAGAGCAACAGTAGCAGCAGCAGCAGTGGAGGAACCAGCAGCTCTGCCCGCGGCGTCCAGAACCAGCTCCGCTGTGAGCTGTGTGACGTCTCCTGCACCGGAGCCGACGCTTACGCCGCTCATATCCGTGGGGCCAAGCATCAGAAGGTAATGTATTTATTTTATGCTACCATGTATTACCATCATGTGTCACTTGCTCGCATAGATCAGTTCTTTTTGACCAGCGACACCATTTTACCTATGGATTAGGCTTAACCACGTAAGCACTAATTTGTACTTTGGGATACAAGCTCACAGCTTGTCTTATGAAGTTTTATACATTGACGATTTTTCAAAATTTGAGAACTTTGATAAACATATTTTTTAAGTCTTTAAACCTTTGCCTATAATGGCATGCCCAAAATGGGTAAGCCAGGATTAATGTGGTTAACTACATTAATCTACAATCTTTCAACGTGTCACACTGTGAGATTGTAGATATTTGTAAAGGGGTAAAAAAGGAGATGGCCCATTAGAGACCCCTGGCTGACACCGATAAACACATTATTTAGGAACATAATGGATTGTAAACACATCTATAAGAAATGTTCCCAGCGACTTTATCTACTCAGAAAGCTAAATAGCTTCAGAGTTAGTCAGCGGGTCCTAGAACTTGTGTACAAGACCATGATTGAGAGTGTTTTGACATTTCACCTTTCTGCCTGGTTTGGTCACCTAAACTGTAAATTACTGAACAAACTGTCTAGGATTGTGTCAATGGCTAGCAAAATCATTGGCAAGCCCCAAAAGGCCTTGAGCCTATTGTACAGGGAGAGAGTGAGGAGGAAAGCTCTGAGCATCACAGCCGATGGCTCCCATCCTCTTTCTAGAGAGTTTGAGCTTCTGAACTCTGGCAGGCGCTACAGAGTTCCCCTAGCGACCAAAAATATTTATAAGAAGTCTTTTGTCCCCAGAGCAGTCAGCATTCTTAACTCGACAGAATGACCTGCTGCATGGTGATGATGATGATGATGATGATGATGATGATAATGATGAAATGAGGGCGATGATGATCATGAAACAGGTTCCTAATGTGGGTCTACTCTCCTTTTCTTTCTTTTATTAGCGATGGTGTTTTGTGTATTTCTATGATGTGATCCTCACTGCTGTGCTGTACCTCTAATGTTGTTTGTCTATGTCTGTATAGTGTCTGGTGAGCCAAAGACAAATTTCCACTTGTGGACAATAAAGATCTATTATTATTATTATTAAACGGTCACAAAAGATATTAACCCTCATTCAATATACACACGCCCACATACAGGCAGGCTTACTGGACGTTGTGTACTTGTCTCTATACTGTGTATATTTGGCACAGATGTATGCATATATGACCGCTACGCAAGTTCTATGCTTGGTTCAGGTGTTTGGAAGGACAAAAAAAACAGAACATATTTGCATATCTGGTTTAATAAAGACATAAGCCAATCCTTTTACAGCTTCATAAGTCATAAGGGGAACTTTAGCTTTGACGTGTTTTGGCAATTAAAGCAAAGATGTCAACATGTGTGTTCCCAAATATGAGATTTATGATATGAGAGCATTGGCCGTACTGACGCACGCTGGAATGATTACCAACGTTTGTCTGTGACTGTGTTGTGGTATTAAATCATGCTGCAGTGTTTTTAGATCTTACCACAATACTGATATTCAGCATGATGTACAATTTATTTTTTTAAATTTCAATTGAAAAGAAAAGGGGCAATCCTTCTTGAAGGTAAAGCCTTTATTGAATAGCTATAATTTCATTTTAGAAAAAAAAACATGTGTCCACCTACAGAACTCTGCCTTTATGAATTGAATACGCAGGACCACAATGGAAACAAGCCCTCAGGGATTTTTGTGTTATCCTTTTAGCATTATTGTGTAGGCCTTACTGTGCCTCTGTACTTTTTGCAAACTGCTGAATTCAATCAATCAAAGCCACACAGCAATTTGCATGCTGCTCAAGCAATGGCTGAACATGGCTTTGCTATCATGCTGCCTAGGATGGCAAATAAGCAAGGGATAATGCATGGGGAGGTAGTCATTATTGAAATTTAAAGCCCGACAGGGCGATTAACCACCGAGGCGCAGCCGAGGTGGTTAATCGCCCTGATTACACGATTACTGATCGCCCTTATTACACGGCTACTTAATACATACATAAATACATTTACCCAAAAGTAACAACAAAACGAAGTATTTCCTTGCTTACGGCAATGAAAGTATTCCATAAGTATTGGGCTGGGCGGACAAGTTCGCCTCGCAAAAACAAATGACGAAATGGAAAAAAACTCGCCCCAAAACACACTCGCCCCCCATTCTATTTACTGCCGATTTGCCTGTAATACCGCCGAATTTGCCCCAGGGCGACTATGTTTTGGGGCGAGCGTTTTGGTATTCCCCCGTTGTTGTGCCACGATAAACAAGGAAGTGCAGTGGATCAAATAGAATGACTTTTCGGTTATTGCATCGTCTATTTCTCACTTCAAATGTTTTCAAAAACATTCTTGAGAGCAACGTTTAGTTGTAAATGACATTGTTTGTTTATTTACATGGCTGTCAATGTTGGATAAAGCATAAAATCAAGCAGCGCAGGTTGATATGAGCAGGTGTTCTGAGTCTCTGATTACACAGTTTCCTCGTCGGTCTCACCGGTCATTCCGATGACTGACCAATCAGAATCGAGCATTCAACCAAGCCGTGTAATAAACAGTGATATGTTGGATGGATGGATAGGCTTTTAGTTTAGTGGTGTTAGTTAACACTAGGCATGTAACGATTTATCGTATATCGATTTAAATCGATTCAAAGTGGTGACGATTTAAATCGATGCAATAAAATATGACATCGCGATGCAACCAGCAGAGGGCGCAATCGAGTCAGACTGCCTACCTTGTTCTCCGCCTACTATTTTGTCCTCTCAGGGCCACCATAGCTGCCTGCGTTCGTCTCTTCTTCACACACTCACTGAACAGCAGGCTATGAACAGCAGAGTGGGGTTCACGTCCTCTCAGGCTATGAAATCTAAACAACTAGGCGATCGCACTGCATAAAGAGGGAAATGTGCGTCGCATGTAAACATGTTTATTTGATTGATGAATTGCCCAAACTATACCGTTTACCCCCTCCCCCGTCTGACGACGTTGTTAGCTGTCTGATTTAAACTCTGTAGGAAACATACAACTGATAAGGCTTAATGAAAACGGCTAATTCTGGAGCTCCTCGGTGCGGCTGCAGAGTACAATGAATAATAATCTAATTTAATAATTTAACAATTGTATCAGAGCGCTGACAATGCCAAACTCCTTTCAACACTGTCTTTCAGATATATAGCGAATTTCATTGATATTAATCAATTAATTCTTATCTAATCTCATTTGGAGCAGTTTAAAACAGTTTCCCTAACTGTACATAAATGTGTTGTTTTATACAGAATGCTGAGAATGTAGCATAGATAAAAAATAACTTGTAAATCCCAAGGCTAAGCCTTAGTTTGTTTATTTGTTTTCTTTTTAATTTATTTCATCTGGGATATATGTTTTAAAATTCATTTATTTCATAAGACTTATATATTTAAAGTTATTATTTTACAAATAAAAAAGTATTATGTCTTAATGTGACAGTTAATGCATGTACCTCGTGAATAAAAAGGCTTTATTTAATTTCAAGTATTAAAAAGAGGATAAGAGAAAATATAGTTTTTTTAAAATACATGATTTTTGTAAAATAAATAATCAAGGTTTTCAGTAATTTGTCTGGAAAATAAATGTGCTAAAAAAATCGCTAAAAAATCGTGAAGAATCGTATCGTGAACCTCGAATCGTGATTCGAATCGTATCGTGAGTTGAGTGAATCGTTACATGCCTAGTTAACACAATGCAGTGTCGTAAACATACATGTCGTTACAATACACAATGTCATTTAGAACATTGGTTCTCAAAGTGGGGTCCGGGGACCCCCAGGGGTCCTTGAGGGAGTTCCAGGGGGTCCCCAGCTAAATGATGGATAGGAACCAAATGGACCCTTATGGGTCTGTAACTCTGAGAGTGTACAAATGGAACCAAATGGACCCTAACGGGTCCATTTGGTTCCATTTGTACACTCTCAGAGTTAAATTAACATTGATTTTACAATATGAATTGGGGTCCCAGCGATATAAATGCCATTACATGGGGGTCCGTAGCCCTAACGCATGTCAAACTGGGGGTCCTTGAAATTAAAATGGTTGAGAATCACTGCTAGAGCCGTAAAAAATCTTCTCTTATGGGGGTCCCTGGTATATCTTTTGAAATGGGGGTCCGCGGGCTAATAAGTGTCAATTTGGGGGTCCTTGACACGAAAAAGTTTGAGAACCACTGATTTAGAAAAGGGTTTGGACAGCTGCTTTTTACAACAAACCCTCAAACGTGTTGCTTTGCTCCGTTCCCCAGGTGGTGAAGCTTCACACCAAGCTGGGGAAACCCATCCCTTCCATGGAGCCCAGCGTGGTCACCCAGACCTCCTCCTCCACCACCGCCGCCCCCAGTAAGACCCCCTCCTCTGGCCTGGGCAGCTCCAGCACCACCTCTTCGTCCCTGTCCAATGCTTCTGCCTCCAACCCACAACTCCTCCTACCTGAAGCCGGTCAACATAGTGAGCGGTGGCGGGGGGGCGCTCAGCAAGAACGCGCTCGGCAACAGTCTGTCGTCTGCCAACTCCACCGCCCCCGTCAAGAAGGCCTCCGCCCCCAAGATCAACTTTGTAGGTCAGTAGGTCCCCTTTGAATTTTGACGTCTCCTGGCGGTATTTGACAATTACTTCATTCTTCACCTTGTTGCCATTAGGCTCTGTACTGTGTTTTTGCTGTATTCCTGTTTGATTAGTATAGCTCTGCATTTAACCAGTTCAACTACATGAATCCTAGCGTCCCTATTCGGGGCTTGTCGTAATAGGCAAACATTCAGTGAAAACAAAAATCGTCTCACTACACGTCACAAGGCATAGTGTGAGCTTGTAGATCGGCAGAGATTGATGAGTGATAGAAAAGGATTATTTTACACGCCAATTACAGACCCCTTGCACACCCATCTAAGTATATAGGGTTTAAGTCATTGAACCCCAATGTACTTATCACACAATGAATAAAGAAAACGACTTCCATTTTCACTTTAAAAATGATAAAACATTTTTTTTTGTCAATTTGCACCTATAATGACGTGCCCAAAATAGGGACACCAGGTTGAAAGTGGTTCAAACACTCATCACTAATAAAGAGTGAAGCTGGTTTCACAGAGCGTGCTTTGCACTCAAAGGCTACATGCCAATGTCTGGATAAGTCTCTGCCAACTTGTGTAGTGATGGACGGCGACCAGGCGTGCGTTTCCAAACCTAACATTTCTTGAAGTTCTGTGCCTTGTAGAATAACAAGTGTATAACCTAGTTTAACCATGCAGACAAATGGCCAATAGTTCACTCCTGGCCCTTGCAAATGGAAACGGTCATTGTTTTCCTTTTTTTTTTTATTATTGTGATTTATTGCATTTTTATGCTGTCCATTAGTCAAAGCATCTGTGGACTAGTGACTCCTCAGTAAAATGTAAAATGGAATGTCACAGTTTTAGACACAGTAGACACAATTTCGGGTTTTATCGTATTTGTTGGCTGTTCACTTCATCCAATTTCATCTGCAAACTCACAACACCTTGCATCGCCTATTTTCGCCACTAAATAGGCAATTTATGAAATTTTGGAAGAGGGTTTATGCCCAATAGCAATGGTCTGAGACTAAAGAACCCTACCTCCCCCTTCGCCCCTTGCAGGAGGAAACAAACTGCAGACCACGGCGAAAGCGGATGAGATGAAGGCGGCGGAGATATCCAAGCCAACGCCACCCTCCATGGCTGCCCCAGAGACCAAGAATGATATCTCTGATTGGCTGTCTGCGGCGGCGCTAGCTGCACTGCAGAACGACGTGCAGCCTGTTGGACACGACTACGTTGAAGAGGTATTCTGACAGTTCACTTGGGTGTTGCTTGCCAAAAATAACTGATCTACATGCTAACACGTCGCATCACGACACATTGTTAGCTTGTAGATCAGTTATTTTTGTGAGTATAAATGATATTGTTAAATTGTCCTTTTTTTTAGTAAGGCAAAAAAGTGTGCACAACTGCAGCAGCCCAAATAGGGAGACAGCTGTTTTTTGTTTAACAAACCCCACTGGCCATGAACCAGAGGGGAAGGCCAGTGCTGTGGATGTGGGGATGTAATCGTTCTATATTGCACTCCATCAAACACAAGTATAAAAGAGTTAAAATGAAGACTGGCTCTGAGTCTGCCGTACAATTGTATTTTTACGGCGTTGCTCGGCCATACCCTACCTGTCTATGAGAGGGTCTGTGTGTCACAAACCACAGGACCGATCAGTGCTAAACTTTGCATGCACGCTACACAGAATGAACTCCACATTGGATCCTATAAGAGTTCAAGTTAAAAACCACTGCTATAGAGGGAATTGAACATTTTGTGTTACCCATCTCCTTAGGTCCGCAACGATGAAGGCAAAGTCATCCGCTTCCACTGCAAGCTGTGTGAATGCAGTTTCAACCATCCCAACACGAAGGAGATGCATCTGAAGGGAAGGAGGCATCGACTGCAGTACAAGGTTGGTACATTTTCATAGGTGCAGGCACAAGTGTTATTATGCCTAATGTATTATCTTTGGCTGATGTCGCTTGCTGATAAGAACTGATCTTCAAGTCATGTTTTAGCTGGGACAACGTTATTTTTAGCATGACAGGTTTTTAGACCGAAGCGAGTAATCTACACGACCCAGGACACTAGACTGAACTATTTTGAATGGTTAAACAATAAGTCATAAGTTGATCATGCCGTCATCTGTCCTGACATTTCCTCTTCACCTGGTCTTTTAGAAAAAGGTGAACCCTGACCTTCAGGTGGAGGTGAAGCCTAGCATCCGTGCCCGTAAGATTCAGGAGGAGAAGATGAGGAAGCAGATGCAGAAAGAAGAGTTCTGGAGGAGGAGAGAGGAAGAGGAGCAGCTGGAGAATGGAAATGAGGTACGATGAGGTCTTTGATGACCAGCTGATGTTTTTTTTTTTTTTTTTTTTACATGCGTCTCCATTCTGGGGAAAACACCTGCCGAAAATAGTGCAGATGTATTTTCCACTGAGATTTGATGTAGAGGGGAAAACGGGAGGGAACCAAGTATAGACCGCTGGGTGATCCCAGTCGACTAAGTATATAGGGTTTAAGTGGTTCATCAGTGGACATTATCCATGTCTAATCTGCTGAACTCCCAGGTCATTGTTTTTTTTTTCTTCCCCAAACTGCTGAAACTTTCCAGGAAGAAGAGCACCACTGGGATGACAGACGCCGTATGCCCGACGGAGGCTATCCTCAGGGGCCCCCTGGGCCGCCCGGTCTCTTGGTGGTCCGGCCTGGCATGCCCATCCCTCAGCCTCAGGGACCTGTGGTAGGTCCTGGGTCCTCTGAATTGTTGGGCGGTGTAGCCGTCCCTATATGTGAGGTTGGGACATTGACATTTGCTGAACTGTGATTGGCCACCCATTGTACCCCCCAAACCCTGCACTGTGATTGGCCACCCATTGTACACCCCTTCCACCCACAATGGGTGGCCCCTGGACACCCCCTCTGACTCTATTCAGCACTGTGATTGGCTAGCGAGACACATGATGAAATTAATAACCTATAAATAGGACTATGCACTTTAAAAAAAAAAACATTTTTTTTAAAGTGAGCTTCCATCACTGTGATGACCACACACCGCCCACTTCACACTGGGTGTGATCTTTGGGGCGGTGTAGCCGCCCCCTATAAGTGAGTTTTGGACACCGACCAAAAAATTTGTGTACCCCCTAACCCTTCCATTGTTAATGCAAATCGATACTTTTTTCATATCAGCCAATCACATTACAGCTAGTGTCATCACCACTAACTGTAATGTGATTGGCTGACTTTGCAAATTCAGGACTGTGATTGGCTAGCGAAACACATGACACATGTGCAGCCCTATGAATAGCAGTATGGACTTTAAAAAAAGTAATTTATCCTTTTTTTAAAGTGAGTCATGTTGTGATGACCACACACCGCCCACTTCACACTGGGTGTGATTTTTATTTACTATTTGAATGCAATTTTGCGTTCTGTTAATCAAGTAACTCGTTGCAGAACTATGTCTTTGTCATTAACCCATTGAGACCTGAAGCCGATTCTACATGTCTCCTAAATCCCAACAGTTTTCTGAAAAACGTATGTTTCTATATCAGTGGTGCTCAATCTTTTTCATGTCAAGGACCCCCAAAATGATATGTATTTGGCCGCGGACCCCCATCAAAATATTTTGTTCCAGGGACCCCCAGAAGCAAAGATTTGAGTTAAAAATGTTCGCTTTAAAAATATATATATTCAAAGATTTGCACACATTGTCACGATTTTTCAAAAATAGCAGATCTACTAGCTCGTAGCGCGGCACTCTGTTCCGCGCTATGAGCTTGTATATCTGCTATTTTTGAATTGCCCATAGTGTAAAATACTGCTTTTTAGCTCAAATCTAGAAATGACACAGTTCCAGGTCTTAATGGGTTAAAAAGTAATTGGTTACAGAATTGCCTACTGAGAATAGTAACTCTTTGGAATACTCTTACATGAACTAAATTGTAACCTCATTGCGATTCCTTTCTTGTCCTGTGAATGAATAGTTTTCTTTCCACCATTTCTCTTTTAGCCGCCTCGTCGCCCCGACTCTTCAGACGATGGCTACGTAATGACCAAGCATGCAGCCATTTATCCCTCAGAGGATGAACTCCAAGCTATCCAGAAGATTGTGTCCATCACAGAACGTGCCCTCAAACTGGTGTCGGACATCATCACTGACCAGGACAAAGACAAGGGCAAGGAAGAGGACAAGGAGAAGAAAGAAGTCGCTAAAGACAGGTGAGGCATCTGAGAGAGCTCAACATCTCTTTGTCTCCTCGTGTTTCTGTGTTTAAACTTCAAACATAAAATATACTTAAAGTACTAGAATGTTTGAAAAAAAGCAGATCTACAAGCTCATGAGCTTGTAGATCTGCTATTTTCAAGAAGCATATTTATAAAGTAGGGCTAAAATGGCTTTCAAATAATTGTAGTGGAGTAAAAGTACAATATTTGCGTCTGAGATGTAGTGGAGTAAAAGTAATTACAATAGTATATTTGTAAAGTACAAATACCTCAAAATTGTAAAAGGTACAGTACTTAAGTAAATGTACTTTGTTACTTTACACCACTGCTAGATAGCCTGCCTGTAGATAGTGCTTTTGTAATAGTTTCTAATTGTAACACTCCTCATACTGCATGAGTTGTAACATTATTATGTTTTCTCCATCAAAGCATGCATGCTGTACGTGTGAAACATCTTGACCGGCAGAAATACATCTGCTTTGAGGGACCACTGTCTTTTACATCATTTCTGGAGTGTGGTGAGTGAAACATTGTTCCACAGCATGCCCTATGCCATTGATGGTGTACAAATGATTGGGGTCCATTTGGTTCCATTTTTACACTGTCTTAACATTGATTTTACAACATAAATTGGGGTCCCAGAGATAGACATGCCATTAAATGGGGGTCCTTGATATTAAAATGGTTGAGAATCACTGCTAGAGCCGTAAAAGTCTTCTTATTATGGGGGTCCCTGGCATATCTTTTCAAATGGGGGTCTGTGGGCTAATTGTCAATTTGGGGGGTCCTTGACATGAAAAATTGAGAACCACTGTCATATGCAACAACATGCTGGGTGTACAGTACAAGGCACAATCCATTTTATTTAGGATAGAGTGATTCAATGTCTTCAGTAGGGCTGTCAATCTTCCTCATATGATTGAATTTTCTGTGGCTATTTTAATCCATTTTTATGACACATTAATACAAATTAAATCAATTGCACAACAGATTTATCAATAAGCTTGTGCAATCTTGTTTTGTCTTCAGTTGCCAAGAAATTTGAAATTCCTAGTACCTCAGACTTAAAAGTCTATGATGACTTGAACACTGAAGTTGACGAGGAGGCGTTTCAGTTTTTTTATAAAGAAACCAGACCTTGGTGTGTTGGAGATGTGTTCACCCCAAGACCCAAATCCTGACGGTGAGTTCTGTTGCTTATCAACATGGAGCCTTATAGCCTCATCCATACAGTCCTGGCTAACCTAAAATGTCACACAGGTATATTTTTGTACTTTGAAATGATCTTTGTTTCTATACGCCCAATGTAAGTAAAAGAGAGAAAGTGTCTGAGGAAGAACTTTGTTGGTGTGTGGATCCTTCCGTATCTAATGTGAGCTTTTTACATTACACTTGCCACAAACATTCCTCTCTTGCTAATCACACTTGTTATGTCAACATTATTGCTAGATTCAGTGAGCCCCTCTGCAAGCAATTCCATTGCCAGCAGCAGCAGCTCCTTTCTCAGCTCTGGTGCAGACAATGACGGGGACTCGGATGACACCATCAGTCCTGCTCCAAGAAACAGAGCTGACCTGACTCGTCTCGCTCAGGTAAGCCTTGCTTTTTTGGGGGGGGGGTCATGGTTTACATTTTCGTCACCTTAAATATACTTGGCCACCAAATGTAGTGGCCTGTAGGACCAGTGCTTTAAAATATTACTGTCTATCCCTGTGTTTCCCCTCCCTTTTTTTTACTTCCACTTAGATGGTTGAAAAAATTCTGAAGGACAGACCTGGCGGAGAGGATCCTTACCGAGTATGCTCGGACAAAAAGCCTAACGGATACCAGAAGACGCGACATGGTGAAGATATTGGTTGCACACATGGCAAGTGAACATGGGTATGTTGTCATCTAAAAATTATGCACCCAATACACAATTTTGGTTGTACTTGGTGCAGGCCAAAATCCTCCTTTTTGCAGAAGGCAGCGGCACAGGAATACTTTTGTTTGGATCTCATACGTGTGTGTGTGTGTGTGTGTGTGTGTGTGTGTGTGTGTGTGTACTCTGTAGGACGAGTCCTTCAAGGCGTGTTAAAGAGGACTATGCACAGGGCATCACTGCCTTATTCCCATACCTGGCTGATCCCCAGGGAAATTTGGGCTATGTAAGTACATAAAACACCAGTGTAACGCACATTTACACATGCTCATTAAAACCAAATGACACTTTCCCCCCCTCTTTTCTTCTTGTGTTTTAGGAACAGTATTACAGTCCAGTAGATGGGAGTGGGTTTCTGGCATGGCGAGTGAAATCACTTCAAAAAGAAGCATCAGAAGGACAAAAAAAATAGTTCAGCCACTGACGGGTGTGTGATTTTGATTGTAGTTAGAATTTAAGGGGGAAGTCACATGTTCACACACACACACACACACACACACACACACACACACACACACACACACACACACAGGAAGAACCAGTGCAACATGTCATGTTTCCCCCAGTCCACTGTCTAGCAACTGTGAAGATGGATCCTTATAGTAAATGCATATCACTGGAAAGTATTGCAGCAGTATATGTGGTTTCTACACTGTTACAGGTGGTCCAAATGCTGGCGACAGAGCTCCCGTCTGTGAGGAAAACCAGCTAACCACAGAAACCCAGTGTCGTGAGGCCATTGTATATGTGGCTGTATGTATGTATGTATGTGGCTCTTCAACTGCCTTGCATTAACCCACTAAGACCTGAGGAAGAGTCTGTGTCACTTTTTCATTTGAGCTAAAAAGCATTATTTTACACTTTGACTATTCAAAAATAGCAGATATACAAGCTCATAGCGCGGCACCGAGTGCCGCGCTATGAGCTTGTAGATCTGCTATTTTAAAAAAAAAATATATTCTTTTAAAGCGAACAATAACTCAAATCTTTGCTTCTGGGGGTCCATGGAACAAAATATTTTGAGACGGGGGTCCGCGGCCAAATTCATATCATTTTGGGGGGTCCTTTACATTTTGCAGAATATAAATTATACAGCAGAAAATGTCCTTATGGTTCATCTTGCATATTGCGGCAATAAAAGTGATTCTGGAGGCTACCTAATCGTGACCAAAACATCCCATTGCGATCCGGCTCTAAACTGTTTGCAAACGGTGACTAATTTTAATAGCAAGACTAATAAAGTTCTCTTTTCACAGACTGGGACCAGTGTCCAGGGGCATCTGGACAGCATCACAGAGAGCCTTCAACCCTATCTGCTTGCTGTGGGTACCCAGAAGAGTGTGATTCACAAGTACTTCATTGTGATTGACAAACGTGCTATCCCTTGTAAGTCACCCAGGGGTTGACACTAACGCCTGCCCGACTGCCCGGGGCAGTCGGGCAGGTGAAGTTTGCTATCTGGTTGCCCGACGGGCAGGTGCGCATTTTGAGTGGGGATGCAACCGTTTTTTGTTTGGTATAAAACACAACACGAGATAGCCGTCTTTAGACACTTGAGCGTGGCCAGAGCGCTCTGTCTCCCCCTCTCCCTCTCTCCCACACACACACTGAACCTGCGACACGGCGAAAACAGCTAATCTACAAGCTCACATAATACTGAAGACACGGGCACGCAACTAGTTATAAATCACCGGGTTGCAAAATCACGTTTGGAATCTAGTGTGAAGAGATACGTTTGTGAGAAAGTGGAGTTGATGACGAGCACGGCTGCTTGCATCCCACCCGCGATATAAAACAAAAACACCCGCTGACTTTTGTCACATGTGCTGCAGTTCCCTACTTGTCTCTAACTGACGTGTAAAAATACAAGAAGCAGCTTGTAAAGCCTTCCTTATGTCAGTATCAGTTCAAAACGGCAGCGCAAGCCCAGTACCTCCGTCAAAGCTTAACACTTGTCAAGTCAGACGAACGTTAATCTCTCAAGAACAGATTCTGCACTGCGTTGGAATCTGTCCTGAAGGTTCGTCAGAACGTGTACACACTGTGTGGAAGTGGGCGTGCCTTCAGATCAGGAAGCAGCTTTACCCAATCAAATGTAGTGGGCGGGATTCACGTGTCCGTCGATCTTCCCTGCTGGAAACTAACCGAAACTAATTTAACAATAGCGTCCGCGGAGCAGACAAAACCACGGAAAGATATTCACATTTGAACTTACTCTTTCATCATAGAAACAAGTGGGCTTATAACCAAAACGATCCATGTTCTCTGGGAGAAGTGGTGTTAGTGTTCCGTGTAGAAATATTGTTAGTGGGAATGAAAATGTAGTCGCACCACCCGGAAGTGGAGCGGTGAAGGCAGACTTAAACCCCTGTTTCCTTGCGCACGTGTGCTTCGTCGGCATTGTCCCAGAGTGTAACTGAGGAGGAACGAACAGCAGAGGTCGCTGTTTTTCCTTTTCAGTTGTACTCTGGGTTCCGAGATAGGACGAACGTAAACCCTTGACTTCAGGTCGATGAACTTCAAAATAAGAGCGCTTTGGCAAGTTATGGAAAAGTAAGTGTCTTCTGGTCTGTGGAATGTAAAATAAGAGCACTGTTGGCCTATAACATGCTGTTTTCACTAAAAATATAAAATAACAAGTGTTAAAGATAGGGTAAGTGATTTTCTTTTGTTAAAATAAGTGTTAAATTAGCTCTATATTCTGATTGTACTCATTGCTATAGAGTGTTTGTTCAGTAACATGAGTCTCCATGTCTCACCAGCTCTTTATCAAACAACAACTATAATAACAATAATTGATAGGACATTATACCAACTATATTGATGGTGTTGCTTACAGTAAAGGTACCAATAATACAATTGTGTTAATAAATAGTTTAAACTATACCTGCTCTGCTTTGTCTCTACTTATTATTCTTTTTACCATGTGGTTGAAAAGTGAATCTATATGTTTGGTAATGTATTTAGTCACATGTATTTAACTTCTTCTTCTTTCGTGTATCATCGTCATATGTCCAGCTCAGTGTCGCAAAGCCACGCCAATGTCTCTGGTCCCACTTGGAAGAGGCCGTCCTCTGAAGGAGGTCTGTACAGAGGACAGGTGGTGATGATGTGGTCGGCAGTCTGCTCAGGCTCGCCACACTCGCATACTGCGCTGTCTGTCAGGCCCCACTTCTTCATGGGCGACTTGAACCGGCCAACCCCAGTACGGAGGCGGTTCAGCAGTGTCCACTGCCGGCGTGGTAGGTGTTCTCCGTGGACTCCATCCCCAGGGTCTAGGATGTGATGGTGCATCCGTGACGGCATTTACAATGAATACAGATGTGTGTTTTTTTTGGGGGGGGGGAATTACTATTCATGATCAGAAGGGTTCTTCACTACTAAAGCTGAACAAAAAGTGAAACTTTGGAATGTAACCTCTCATTAATGCCTAAGCCCATACACATATGAACATAATACACAAAAGTTGTTTGTTTAACTGACAATAATTTTTGCCTTCTACAATCTGGTGTTTTAATTTATTTGACCAACTTATACACTTAACGGTTTGATCCATGCAAGAGTCAAAGCTTGTAATTGAAATTGTTGTCAGACTATAATCTCTGCCTGCTGGATGGAATGGACTTCAATCCCTCTACTGTGTGTAACATTGTGAAGCAATCTCCATGGACATTAGAGCTTATCCAAAACTCCTGCCTGGTGATGACAAGTCTGTCACAATGTAGGCTAAACAATAGTTTTTCATTGTGGTATTGATGCCATTCAGTAACATTGATGTGCCTGATATGCTGGGGAGTATCTATTTTACAATATACAAAATGGTACGGCTTCAACCCAGCTACTAGCCAGGTCGACAAGTATCGTAATGGTTCCACATGTATTATATGGTGAGACATTCCCAATCAGGCTGGGGAAAATAGGTGCTGAATCTTATACTCACAAAACATGACATCATAATATAAGGAAAACGTGAAATGTCTTCTGAGTATGTACAACTTGTTTGCAAATAGCAGATATGCCATTTACTCTATATACACAGGGTATTGTCTCCTCACAATATCTCAGATCAGAACAATAAGGTGCTCAACATTGTAACAGGGCCTTTTATTTATATGGTATATATTTTACCACGAATGTTTAGCAAAATGTCCTGATTCCCAAATCATACCCCATCAACCAAGACTGTTAATAATGGAAAATTATATTATCGAGCATTGGAACACACGTTTAATTTAATGTTTAATATGTCCATAATGATTGATGAAGAGCATAGAGTTAAAAAAAAAAATAAGGGACAGCGCCCTCTATGTCTTGTCCGTCAGACTGCAGATGGACCCTTCAGATATCTTCCCAAATCTCGCGAGAGTGTGTTGCTGGGATAGAGAAAAGTCAATAACAAAGTTGATTTCCTCCTCATTTGTGTCTCTAAAAAAAGCCATTTTAGTATGAAAATCTTGTACATATTGTGTGTCTTGTGACGATTGGGTCCAATATTTAGTTCAGTAACCATGGAGCTAAGGAATGGTTCAGAAGCTGTGTTCACGTTCACAAAATAAATATTGGAATTGGTCTATTTGTTCTATTTGATGCCTCTTTGTTATGCATCTTTTGGGAGGCCAAATACAGGCTTATATTTTTGTAACTGTCATTATTCGACTGTTCTCTTGGGATAAAAAAAACTAAAACAAAACAATTAAACGTCAACGGTATAGTTTGAATTACCGGCTTGCTCCTCCGGACGCGAAACGTAACGTCTGGGGGGTGACAGATACATTTTTACACCCACCCTTTGTTATTGTGGTCCAAGTGAAGACGATGATTACTTTTAATTGAAAGTCATGTGTAATAATTAAAAGTAACTTCCCTACACTGTCTATGAATTGACCTTCCTTCTCTCCGTGTCTTCCGGGTTGCAGTTGGAGGTTCTTCACCTGCTGTCTCCAGAACAGAAGGCTGAGCTGCTACTGAGGCCTGAGGTTGCAGGCCTGGACAACGGGACCCTCAGCCTGGTCTTCCACAGCTTGATGACCGGTGGTCCTGGGCCCACCCCCGGATACACATACACCTCACATAGCCCCTACTCACCACCATCACCACCACAGAATAGCTTCAGAGAGGTTGCATAGCTTTAAATATTATACATTTCTTTCATCCAATTAAACTTTTACCAGATTGTTGATGGTAATCTTCATAACCTTAAACAATATTATTTTGTTCTTTTTGAAACACTTGCAGGTGGTGAATGGGTTGATGGGAGCTTTCAGACCTGTTGGGAGCCTCGTCAGTGAGTTTGTGTCTCTCACACGTGAGGTACATACAGCGTACATACATATACTATATGCATATATGAGAAGCCAATTACTTGTTTTTATATGACTAGTTTATTATGATTATGCATATTACATCTGCTAACCTGACATGACCCTGACATTCCTATCTATCTGTTGCTCTCCAGAGAAATGTATCCGAGATCGGAAGCATGACTCTGACCCAGACCCTGCTGAACTGGACCCTAGCTGAGCTGGGTGGCATGTACACGCCACATAATACGTCCATAGCCCAACCAATGGAAGAGATGTGACAAATGTGGAGGATTGGTTCAACCATGTTGTAACGCCACTATTACAGAGATTCTTACCCCATGGGCAACTCCCTGACCAAATCAAGTATGCCTTCCACCAAGTGTTGTAAGTACAATTCATATTCTTTCATACAGTGAGTAGATGCATGTACAGTCCAGCGTCCATGTCTTTCCAATTATGTTGTGCAGGCTAGTCTTGACCAAAGTCCCAGATTTTCCTGGATGAGCCGAGCTAGTTTAATTAAGAGTGCCGGTGGTGTTAGTGGACTTCTGTTTCCTTTCACATTCAACCCAACACAACACAAAATAATGGAAATCAACAAAAGGGCAACGTTTATTTATGGATTAACTCAAAACGTTTCTTTGAATATTACATGCGAGATAGCAAATATTGAGTGAGTAATAACTGGAATTGTTGATTGTAACCTTAAACAAGTGACCCAAGCAAGGCAGGACACAAAGATTACAAAAGGAAAGACAAACACAAGCCCTTTACTAAGATGTGAACACAGGGTAGGTGGCTGAACAAAGTACAAATTATTAAAGGGAACTTAAATACAAACCGACACAAGGAATTTGTCACTTTGTGATAGTGAACCTAACAAGACAAAGGTCAACAATGTCCTGATTTTGGAGTGATAACAAAGGTCAGCCTGTGGCCACCCTCTGGTGGCCATCCAGAAATATTGCAGGTTATGTCCTTTGTAAGTCCCTTGTTTTGTCCACTGTCCATTATCTATGAATATGATGCTGATTATTGTGCTTGCTAGTTGAACAGCTATTTGGACATGGGCAATGACACCACTGAGGTCCAGGACACTTGCAGCATCACCCTTGAAGAAAGATCATGTGGCGTGAGAAGGCTTTATTAATTGTTTCTGAAATTCTTTAATTTAAATGTATTACACAAAGGATTCCAGATTCTATTCTAGATGTCGTCGGATAGGAAAGTCATGCCTGTACATCCATTATCCTTCTCCACATCTCTTCTACCAGCTTACCAACGCAGTGGAAAATGTGGCCCGTTTCATGCACTGTGCATGTACAACTCTACTTTTCCCCCCCTCGTTTTAGAACTTCAGTGAGCTTGCGTCCCACTTCAGAGAAGTGTTTGCTCAGGTGGAGTCTCCATCCCTGACCCAGGAGAACCTGGAGGACCCAGACTTCATCAGGATGTGGTTCCAGATCAAACTGCTGCCTCTGCTGCCTACAGTTCCCATAAGCCTCCTCGACTGCCTCAGCTTTAAGAACTTCACCTGTCCTGTTTACCAAGCCCTGTGAGTTGTCCCGTTTATAAAGGGAATGCTATCTTCTCTAGAACATAACTGTTTCCCAAACATTTTCAGCTTGAGACCTGAAAGATACATTTGGTGACTTCCTGGGACCTAAACTTTTAAGAAAAATCATTATGAATTATAAAGTATGCATATTTAAAAAACGTATTTCTTAAAATCTTCTGAAAATCTTTTGTATTCCTTTTCCTTTTCTTTCATTTCTGAAAATCTGTTGATTTAAAAAAAAAAGGATTGTGGGACTTTGTTTATTTTTGAAAAAACAAAAAACAAGCAGGATATTTACTTTACCTTACTTTAATTCATAAAACCTGGTCTGTGACCCAAAAATGGGTCAAGAGTAAGACCCTACGTTTGGAAAACACTTATAGTCGAAATACACAAAATAGTCCCGGAATAATGATACATTTCTTTGCATTGCTGGGTCCAGAGTAAAAGATCTGAGTCATCATATGCGTCTCATGGATCCTGATCACAACCACAGCCCAGTGATGTACTAACACTTCATCCATTCCTTCTTGCTACATCACAACAGGTCCGGTAAGTGAACCAAGTAGCCATAGCTAGAGACAAGCTCAGAGGACCATTTGTCTGCAGATGTACAGGAATTTCTGTTGCTTTCAGAGTACATTTTTGAGTAAAACATTACTCTATTCTAATACTATACTATTATAGCCTACACTGACTTGTGTATTTATCTTCAGATCCTCAGTGTGTCTCCTCATTCAGCCATAGTGCAGAATGGCTGGAGGAGAACTTTGGATTCTTCTCCATGTTCGCCCCATCACAGACTTCTATGACCTCAACCGTGACTTCTCTGGAGTGAGTGTGGATAATCTGAACATTTTTACTGAAAACATTGATTTGATTGTTTGTACTTGACACTACAATTTCAGTAACTTAATAACCTTTCAACCTGGCGTATATTTTGGGCATGTCATCACAGGATTGCAAGATTTTCAAAAACGTAATAGCTGATTTGCGAGTGTGACATTATAATTCGATTACGTATAAAATAGGGCTTCAGTGGTTAAATCTCATATCCTGCCCTCTCCTATTATGTCCTGTCTGTCTCTCTCTTGTCTTAAACGTGTCCAGATGGAGGTTCTACACCTCCTGACTCCGAAGCAGACTGCAGAGATGCTGCTGGTGCCTACTCCTCCAGAGAAAGACGTCATCATCCATGCAGTGTTTGACCATCTGACACAGTCTCAAGGAGACTTTCCTGAGTTCCTGCACCACCTGGTTCTGCTCGCTAGAGAGGTAACCTCATCTGTAGAGCGTCTTATGACAGCTTAAAAAACGTACAGCAAAATATAATAGTAATTATAATAATAATTATTATTATTATAATGCATGGACTTTTATTTTATTTCTTAGGTTAAGCCACCCTGTGATGTCTACCAAGTCATGTGAGTGTGTTGTGATGATGTTAAATGGCTTACATTTTAAAGGGGCTACACCATGAATGTAAAAAAAAAATATTATATATAAATATTGCCCCCCAACAACCCCGTGGTCAACAATTGGTATTTTCTTGTGCGCCTAGCGTATTTCATCCAATTAAATGATAACTTCATGAAGACATTTGGAAAGTCTTTTTCCAATGTATTTTGCATTGTATTCTTGCATGTGAGGCTGTTGTCCTTTTACCATAATATTTAATATTGTCTGACCACATTACCACCAAGATAAAAGTCTTGTAAATGTATTGCATGAATGAACAGGTATCGCAAATAAAGTGATTCCAGTTGCATTTCTGATCTGGTGTCCCGTCTAATATGTCTCTATCCACTAATATGTCTCTATCCACAACGTCAGGCCTATGTCAGTGAGTCGTTCATCCCAGAAGAGAAAGTCCAGGAGCTGGGGCCTGCGTCACGCAACGCCACTACTGATGACATCACCATGTGGAACATCACACAGATTGACACATTGTGTTCTTTAATGGACTCTTCAGATGGGGAGTGGGATTCAGCTCTGGTAAGTATACAAATGATCTTTGATTGATTGATGGTGTTATTGACAAATATACATGGGGGCGGCAGTGGCTCAGGAGGTAGAGCGTCTGTCTGTTTGTCTGTCTGTCTGTCTGGCTGGCTGGCTGGCAGGCAGTGTAATCAGTGTAAAAGTGAGAAAACATAATGTGTTGTGATTATATTTACACGTTTTTGCATGCGTGTTCGTAAATATGTGCAGTACATGTATATGGCACTAACACATTTTTTGTCACCATCAAGGCCAAGGCCATCATTTCCAAGTATCTGACGAAGGCGGGCAACAGTCTTGGCAGTGCAGAGCTCAGTTGTGTCAAGGGACCCAACCTGTGTTCCCTGGATACCAGTGTCCTACAGACCATCTCAGAGGACACCCTCAGGTGAGGGGTGTTGGGGAGGGAGCCAGTAGTATCGTAAATCATGTTTACTTTAGTATTTCTTCACTACTTGCACACACTTGAACATCGACATTAATCCAAAAAACTATTATTATAAAAAATAAATTGGGAATATTTTGGGCTTTATTGACAGTGTATAGTAGAGCGAGACAGGAAACAGGGAGAGAGAGATGGGGAATGACATGCAGCAAAGGTTGTCGGGACTGGGATTCAAACTCGCGACACTCTGTCAGACTGTATTAGAGCCTATATATGGTATGCGCCTGGACCGCTAGGCCAACGGGCGCCCCACCCAAAACTATTTTTAACCTAATTAACCCTGGCATCCGTATTTTGGGCTGGCAAAAATAAGAATCAATTATTATTTTATAGAAATAAAAGTCCTAATAATAATAATTCACGCATTTTCACAAATAAAAAAGAAAGTAGTAAAATTAGCATACATTTCTACAAGCAACATCGTACAACAAATTATAAAAGAGTGATGCGTGTGATTCCATGACATATTAGCCAAAAGGTAAATAAGATATGTAAGGGACTGAATTTTAGAGACTGAATAAATTACATTTGTGGTTGAAAATGTGGTAGCACTCTTTTGAGATGTGTGCTGTGTGTCTCCTGGTGTTTCCAGTAATTCCAGTTTGCTGGTAGTGTCCAGCTGTACGCTGGAGAAGAAGAAAGTGCTCTTTAACATCGCAGAAAAAGCCTTCTCTGGACTCAGCCGCACTACAGCTATCAGCACTACCAGCTTCCAGAATACAGAGCCATTTTTGGGTAAGCAAGCATTCATTCACATGTACATGCGTACAAACACATACTGTATATTGCAGTGGTTCTCAGACATTTCCATGTCAAGGACCCCAAGTTCATACACAACTGTCTGTACTGTACTGTATACCAGTGATAATAGCCTAACTCAAAAATCCTCACAATGTCTCAAATTTCTCACGCACGCACGCACGCACACTTCAGAGATGGATAAATTCAGTATTTTCTTTATGACCTGTAGGTGGTGCATCCCTTTCCTATGTGAGAAGTGCCGCTGCCTCCAATGTCAACATGGACCTGGATACCTTTGTCAATCTGGACCCGAGTGTTGTACAGGTTAGTGGCGTGTGCGTGCGTACGTGCGTGCGGCCTTGTGGTTGTACATCTGGGAAAGGCAAGTAGTTAATGTATGTTTTTATAATATAATCATTTATATCTACAATAACTAGTAACTAAAGTTTTCAAATGATTGTAGTGGAGTAACAGTATATATTTGCCTCTGAGATGTAAGTAAAAGTATAGACAATTGGAAATACTCCAGTAAAGTAAAAGTACCTTCTAATTGTACTTAAGTACAGTACTTTAGTAAATGTACTTAGTTACTTTACACCACTGGATATTTCATACCAGTGTATTGAAGGATATTTCTTTCTCTTCCACAGGGAAGTCATGTGGCTCTGCTGGGGAAATCTCCAACGGTCAGTTTGTGTACACCGGATCAAAGTTTGGAGACTCTGCTACATCTGCATCTGTGATGAAGGGTAAGAATATTATAAATATATATATAATAAGAACTAGGGCTGGGACTCGATTAAAAACATTTATCAAATTAATTAGAGGCTTTGTAATGAATTAATCACAATTAATCACATTTTAATCGCATATCAATATTTTACTTGAGAACAGGGAAAGGCCATTTTTTCATACGTCTTTTACATGTAAAAAAATAAAAGGCTTAAAAATACTAAAAAGAAGGAAAAACGTTGCGACGCTGAGGAGGAATATCCATTTTTTCGTTTCGGTAGTGACACCATTGTGTCAAAAAAAAAAATGTTCCCCCAAAAACCTGTTAGGAGTACGTTTCAGGCAATTTAAAGTTGATTGGTAGTGACTTTTTTTTTGGTCCCTAACATTCATCGAGCTCTGGACTTAGTAATTTTTTTTTCGTTTCGGTAGTGACACCATTGTGTCAAAAAAAAAAATGTTCCCCCAAAAACCTGTTAGGAGTACGTTTCAGGTAATTTAAAGTTGATTGGTAGTGACTTTTTTTTTGGTCCCTAACATTCATCGAGCTCTGGACTTAGTAATTTTTTTTCGTTTCGGTAGTGACACCATTGTGTCAAAAAAAAAAATGTTCCCCCAAAAACCTGTTAGGAGTACTTTTCAGGCAATTTAAAGTTGATTGGTAGTGACTTTTTTTTTGGTCCCTAACATTCATCGAGCTCTGGACTTAGTAATTTTTTTTCGTTTCGGTAGTGACACCATTGTGTCAAAAAAAACATTGGTCCCCCAAAAACCTGTTAGGAGTACGTTTCAGGCAATTTAAAGTTGATTGGTAGTGACTTTTTTTTTGGTCCCTAACATTCATCGAGCTCTGGACTTAGTATTTTTTTTTTTTCGTTTCGGTAGTGACACCATTGTGTAAAAAAAAAATTGTTCCCCCAAAAACCTGTTAGGAGTACGTTTCAGGCAATTTAAAGTTGATTGGTAGTGACTTTTTTATTTGGTCCCTAACATTCATCGAGCTCTGGACTTAGTAATTTTTTTTTCGTTTCGGTAGTGACACCATTGTGTCACTACCGAAACGAAGTTAAATCCGAAAAAATGACTAAGTGTGGAGGCCAAAAAAAAAATTTGGTCCCCCAAAAAAATTTTAGGAGTACGTTTCAGGCAATTTAAAGTTGATTGGTAGTGACTTTTTTTTTGGTCCCTAACATTCATCGAGCTCTGGACTTAGTAATTTTTTTTCGTTTCGGTAGTGACACCATTGTGTCAAAAAAAAATTGTTCCCCCAAAAACCTGTTAGGAGTACGTTTCAGGCAATTTAAAGTTGATTGGTAGTGACTTTTTTTTGGTCCCTAACATTCATCGAGCTCTGGACTTAGTAAATTTTTTTTTCGTTTCGGTAGTGACACCATTGTGTCACTACCGAAACGAAGTTAAATCCGAAAAAATCACTAAGTGTGGAGGCCAAAAAAAAAAATTGGTCCCCCAAAAACCTGTTAGGAGTACGTTTCAGGCAATTTAAAGTTGATTGGTAGTGACTTTTTTTTTGGTCCCTAACATTCATCGAGCTCTGGACTTAGTAATTTTTTTTCCGTTTCGGTAGTGACACCATTGTGTCAAAAAAAAAAATGTTCCCCCAAAAACCTGTTAGGAGTACGTTTCAGGCAATTTAAAGTTGATTGGTAGTGACTTTTTTTTTGGTCCCTAACATTCATCGAGCTCTGGACTTAGTATTTTTTTTTCCGTTTCGGTAGTGACACCATTGTGTAAAAAAAAAAAAATGTTCCCCCAAAAACCTGTTTGGAGTACGTTTCAGGCAATTTAAAGTTGATTGGTAGTGACTTTTTTTTTGGTCCCTAACATTCATCGAGCTCTGGACTTAGTACATTTTCTTTTTTCACCATTGGGTCACTACCGAAACGAAAGTTTGTCCCTACCGAAACGAAAGTTAAATCCGAAAAAATCACCAAGTGTGGAGGCCAAAATCGTCCCCCCAAAAACCTGTTAGGAGTACGTTTCAGGCAATTTAGAGTTGATTGGTAGTACTTTGTAGTGACATTTTTTTTGGTCCCTAACATTCATCGAGCTCTGGACTTAGTACATTTTCTTTTTTCACCATTGGGTCACTACCGAAACGAAAGTTTGTCCCTACCGAAACGAAAGTTAAATCCGAAAAAATCACTAAGTGTGGAAAAAAATCGTCCCCCCAAAAACCTGTTAGGAGTACACTCGGAGCATTGTGCAGTTCAGAAGTGAGTATATCCTAGGATATACTAGCGCTTTTTCTGCCCGTCATCCTCCACCCTTCACATATCATCATTTTGAAGCTTAGGCTACTTAGGCGACTAACCAAGGGGCAACTTGAAGACCTGTTGAGTGTTGTTCAAGTGTGTATTTGCACTTCGTGAAGAAAAAAAAGCTGACATGGCCAACGAGCTCAACTACATATTCTCCCACGCCCAAGTTCCCAAAAATAATCTCCTGGTCACAAGTTGGTGTACAAATTGAATGAACACTGGGGATTTGACTGTGTACGTTGTCCTCTGGCGTGTCTAGGACCAGCTGTGTGGGCGAGATCCCACCCTCGTCGATGACCAAAAAAAATTACTATGTCCAGAGCTCGATGAATGTTAGGGACCAAAAAAAAAGTCACTACCAATCAGCTTTAAATAGCCTGAAACGTGCTCCTAACAGGTTTTCGGGGGAACAATTTTTTTTCTGTTTTCGTCACTCGTCACTTTTCGTCACTACCGAAACGGGAAAAAAAAATCACAAAAAAATCACTACCAATCAGCTTTAAATTGCCTGAAACGTGCTCCTAACAGGTTTTTGGGGGAACAATTTTGTTTCTGTTTTCGTCACTCGTCACTTTTCGTCACTACCGAAACGGGAAAAAAAAATCACAAAAAAATCACTACCAATCAGCTTTAAATTGCCTGAAACGTGCTCCTAACAGGTTTTTGGGGGAACAATTTTTTTTCTGTTTTCGTCACTCGTCACTTTTCGTCACTACCGAAACGGGAAAAAAAAATCACAAAAAAATCACTACCAATCAGCTTTAAATTGCCTGAAACGTGCTCCTAACAGGTTTTTGGGGGAACAATTTTTTTTCTGTTTTCGTCACTCGTCACTAGTCGTCACTACCGAAACGGGGAAAAAAATCACAAAGAAATCACTACCAATCAGCTTTAAATTGCCTGAAACGTGCTCCTAACAGGTTTTTGGGGGAACAATTTGTTTTTCTGTTTTCGTCACTCGTCACTTTTCGTCACTACCGAAACGGGAAAAAAAATTCACAGAAAAATCACTACCAATCAGCTTTAAATTGCCTGAAACGTGGTCCTAACAGGTTTTTGGGGGAACATTTTTTTTTCTGTTTTCGTCACTCGTCACTTTTCGTCACTACCGAAACGGAAAAAAAAATTCACAAAAAATCACTACCAATCAGCTTTAAATTGCCTGAAACGTGCTCCTAACAGGTTTTTGGGGGAACATTTTTTTTTCTGTTTTCGTCACTCGTCACTTTTCGTCACTACCGAAACGGAAAAAAAAAATCACAAAAAAATCACTACCAATCAGCTTTAAATTGCCTGAAACGTGCTCCTAACAGGTTTTTGGGGGAACAATTTTTTTTCTGTCTTCGTCACTCGTCACTAGTCGTCACTACCGAAACGGAAAAAAAAAATCACAAAAAAATCACTACCAATCAGCTTTAAATTGCCTGAAACGTGCTCCTAACAGGTTTTTGGGGGAACAATTTTTTTTCTGTTTTCGTCACTCGTCACTAGTCGTCACTACCGAAACGGAAAAAAAAATCACAAAAAAATCACTACCTATCAGCTTTAAATTGCCTGAAACGTGCTCCTAACAGGTTTTTGGGGGAACAATTTTGTTTCTGTTTTCGTCACTCGTCACTTTTCGTCACTACCGAAACGGAAAAAAAAATTCACAAAAAAATCACTACCAATCAGCTTTAAATTGCCTGAAACGTGCTCCTAACAGGTTTTTGGGGGAACAATTTTTTTTCTGTTTTCGTCACTCGTCACTAGTCGCCACTACCGAAACGGGGAAAAAAAATCACAAAGAAATCACTACCAATCAGCTTTAAATTGCCTGAAACGTGCTCCTAACAGGTTTTTGGGGGAACAATTTGTTTTCTGTTTTCGTCACTCGTCACTTGTCGTCACTACCGAAACGGAAAAAAAAATTCACAAAAAAATCACTACCAAATCAGCTTTAAATTGCCTGAAACGTGCTCCTAACAGGTTTTTGGGGGAACATTTTTTTTTCTGTTTTCGTCACTCGTCACTTTTCGTCACTACCGAAACGGGAAAAAAAATTCACAGAAAAATCACTACCAATCAGCTTTAAATTGCCTGAAACGTGCTCCTAACAGGTTTTTGGGGGAACAATTTATTTTCTGTTTTTGTCACTCGTCACTTTTCGTCACTACCGAAACGGAAAAAAAAAATCACAAAAAAATCACTACCAATCAGCTTTAAATTGCCTGAAACGTGCTCCTAACAGGTTTTTGGGGGGACATTTTTTTTTCTGTTTTCGTCACTCGTCACTAGTCGTCACTACCGAAACGGGGAAAAAAAATCACAAAAAAATCACTACCAATCAGCTTTAAATTGCCTGAAACGTGCTCCTAACAGGTTTTTGGGGGAACAATTTTGTTTCTGTTTTCGTCACTCGTCACTTTTCGTCACTACCGAAACGGAAAAAAAAATTCACAAAAAAATCACTACCAATCAGCTTTAAATTGCCTGAAACGTGCTCCTAACAGGTTTTTGGGGGAACAATTTTGTTTCTGTTTTCGTCACTCGTCACTAGTCGTCACTACCGAAACGGGGAAAAAAAATCACAAAAAAATCACTACCAATCAGCTTTAAATTGCCTGAAACGTGCTCCTAACAGGTTTTTGGGGGAACAATTTCTTTTCTGTTTTCGTCACTCGTCACTTTTCGTCACTACCGAAACGGAAAAAAAAATTCACAAAAAAATCACTACCAATCAGCTTTAAATTGCCTGAAACGTGCTCCTAACAGGTTTTTGGGGGAACAATTTATTTTCTGTTTTCGTCACTCGTCACTTTTCGTCACTACCGAAACGGAAAAAAAAATTCACAAAAAAATCACTACCAATCAGCTTTAAATTGCCTGAAACGTGCTCCTAACAGGTTTTTGGGGGATTTTTTTGTTTTCGTTTCGGTAGTGTCACTACCGAAACGGAAAGAAAAAAAAGTCAGGCTATACTCTACTCAGAGTCATAAGTTTACAAAATGTACTAAAGTACAGTGAACGTCTGTGCGGTTTGTCTTCATCACTGAAAATAACGTACATGTAAACTGATGTCATGTGCAGTTGGGGTGAAGAAACACAACCATTTCACTCCTAATAATACCTATTTGATTTGACATCCTGACTTGCTGCTGTAGCTGAGGCTTGAACCTGTTACCTGCGGCTCACTAGTCAGTGACTCTATCCATTCACCTACAGCTGTTTCCTTGGAATCTGCGGTTCTGAAACGTTTTGCTGTCAACCCCCCAAATTGACACTGTTGTATTTGGGCAGTGGACCCCAATGTGAAAAGATGTAGTGTCAGGCCCCCCCATTGAAAAAGATTTATATTTATGCTGTAACACATTTTTTTTAAAGTTATTTGTCTTGTTTGTTGTTCAAGTCAAAGCACCAGGAAGGCTGTACTTGTCAGCCATCTGTTAGCTCAATGGGTTGAGACGCAGTATTCATGATCCAGAGGCCATGAGTTCAAATCCCATTGATGTCTTTCCTATGATTCTTTCCTTTGCAGACTGGCTTCCAGAAGATCAACTGAAAACTACCAGGAAGGCTATATTTGTCATCCAACTGTTAGCTCAATGGGTTGAGACGCAGTATACATGATCCAGAGGCCATGAGTTCAAATCCCATTGATGTCTTTCCTATGATTCTTTCCTTTGCAGACTGGCTTCCAGAAGATCAACTGAAAACTACCAGGAAGGCTGTACTTGTCAGCCATCTGTTAGCTCAATGGGTTGAGACGCAGTATTCATGATCCAGAGGCCATGAGTTCAAATCCCATTGATGTCTTTCCTATGATTCTTTCCTTTGCAGACTGGCTTCCAGAAGATCAACTGAAAACTACCAGGAAGGCTGTACTTGTCAGCCATCTGTTAGCTCAATGTGTTGAGACGCAGTATTCATGATCCAGAGGCCATGAGTTCAAATCCCATTGATGTCTTTCCTATGATTCTTTCCTTTGCAGACTGGCTTCCAGAAGATCAACTGAAAACTACCAGGAAGGCTATATTTGTCATCCAACTGTTAGCTCAATGGGTTGAGACGCAGTATACATGATCCAGAGGCCATGAGTTCAAATCCCATTGATGTCTTTCCTATGATTCTTTCCTTTGCAGACTGGCTTCCAGAAGATCAACTGAAAACTACCAGGAAGGCTGTACTTGTCAGCCATCTGTTAGCTCAATGGGTTGAGACGCAGTATTCATGATCCAGAGGCCATGAGTTCAAATCCCATTGATGTCTTTCCTATGATTCTTTCCTTTGCAGACTGGCTTCCAGAAGATCAACTGAAAACTACCAGGAAGGCTGTACTTGTCAGCCATCTGTTAGCTCAATGGGTTGAGACGCAGTATTCATGATCCAGAGGCCATGAGTTCAAATCCCATTGATGTCTTTCCTATGATTCTTTCCTTTGCAGACTGGCTTCCAGAAGATCAACTGAAAACTACCAGGAAGGCTATATTTGTCATCCAACTGTTAGCTCAATGGGTTGAGACGCAGTATACATGATCCAGAGGCCATGAGTTCAAATCCCACTGGTGTCTTTACTGTGATGCTTCCCTTTGCAGACTAACTTCTAGAAAAACAAGTTAAAACCACCAGGAAACCTGTAACTCTCAGCCAACAGCTTAGCTCAACTGGTAGAGCGTCTGTCCAATAACATGACTTGACCTGACTTGAGTGGGTTCGATGTCCAATAACATGACTTGACCTGACTTGAGTGGGTTCGATTCCCACTCTGAGTCATGTGTCCCCGGTAACTTGGGGCAACGGATAAATTGACTGATATTCTTCGTGATGCTTCCCTTTGCAGAATAACTTCTAGAAAAACAAGTTAAAACCACCAGGAAACCTGTAACTCTCAGCCAACAGCTTAGCTCAACTGGTAGAGCGTCTGTCCAATAACATGACTTGACTTGACTTGAGTGGGTTCGATTCCCACTCGAGGCAAGTGTCCCCGGTAACTTGGGGCAACGGATAAATTGACTGATATCTGTAGAATAACTTGTAGGAGTGTGCTGGTTCAAATCCAGTTCAACCCAGGACCGAGCGGTCCTGGGTTCGATTCCCACTAACGTCAAGTTAGTGACTTGACTCGAGTGGGAATCGATCCCAGTCAAGTCAAGTCAAGTCATGTTATTGGACAGACGCTCTACCAGTTGAGCTATGCTGTTGACTGAGAGTTACAGGTTTCCTGGTGGTTATAACTTGTTTTTTTTAGAATTAACTTGTTTTTCTAGAAGTTAGTCTGCAAAGGGAAGCATCACTAATTATATCAGTCAATTTATCCGTTGCCCCAAGTTACCGGGGACACTTGACTCGAGTGGGAATCGAACCCAGTCAAGTCAAGTCAAGTTATTGGACAGACGCTCTACCAGTTGAGCTATGCTGTTGGCTGAGAGTTACAGGTTTCCTGGTGGTTATAACTTGTTTTTTGTTTTTTTTGGAATTAACTTGTTTTTCTAGAAGTTAGTCTGCAAAGGGAAGCATCACTAAGGATATCAGTCAATTTATCCGCTGCCCCAAGTTACCGGGGACACTTGACTCGAGTGGGAATCGAACCCAGTCAAGTCAAGTCAAGTCATGTTATTGGACAGACGCTCTACCAGTTGAGCTATGCTGTTGGCTGAGAGTTACAGGTTTCCTGGTGGTTATAACTTTTTTTTTTTTTTTTGGAATTAACTTGTTTTTATAGAAGTTAGTCTGCAAAGGGAAGCATCACTAAGGATATCAGTCAATTTATCCGTTGCCCCAAGTTACCAGGGACACTTGACTCGAGTGGGAATCGAACCCAGTCAAGTCAAGTCAAGTCATGTTATTGGACAGACGCTCTACCAGTTGAGCTATGCTGTTGGCTGAGAGTTACAGGTTTCCTGGTGGTTATAACTTGTTTCTGAACTCATGGCCTCTGGATCATGTATGCTAGTAGTAAGTATATTAGTTAGTTATATAGTAGTAGTAAGTATATTAGTTATATAGTAGTAAGTATATTAGTTTTATATAGTAGTAGTAAGTATATTAGTTATATAGTAGTAGTAAGTATATTAGTTATATAGTAGTAGTAAGTATATTAGTTATATAATAGTATGTGTAAGTATATTAGCATGCAAGGGTCTCTCTCTCTCTCTCTCTCTCTCTCTCTCTCTCTCTCTCTCTCTCTCTCTCTCTCTCTCTCTCTCTCTCTCTCTCTCTCTCTCTCTCTCTCTCTCTCTCTCTCTCTCTCTCTCTCTCTCTCTCTCTCTCTCTCTCTCTCTCTCTCTCATATATTACCTTTCAGTAATATTCCAGCTGTCCGTTTGGAATTTTACTATAACCCCTCTGCATTAGTGTCTGGAAACCACCGGGAGGAGACGGCCCTCCCGGTGCCCACTGCTCGCGCATCGATGGGTTATTTTTCAGTACCTGACATGAGGCTTGAACCAAGTACATTGTACAAGGTGCCCTGCGCCACTAGCCCTGTGACTAGTCCGCTGCGCCATTGGTACCGGCCAATCCTCACTGCTTTCCGGGCGGCTTTAGAGTAGTTCTTCTGGAACTCAGTCTTTAAAGGAAGGTTTCGGGGTAAAGAGTCAGTGGGGTTTGAACCCACAATCTCTGGAACATGTTAACAGTGTTGACAGTGACTCAACCCACTGTGCTACCAGCTGCCTTGCTGTGATGAGGTCTTCATTCCTCTTTGGGGAACAACACACAACAATACAAAAACAAAAAAAAAAGATCTTTACAGCATATTATTTTGTCTATGGTTTGTTGTGCTGTTGCTTCTGAATGTTTAATGAACCCCAATGGAAACAAGCCTTTGGCTTTTCTGTCATTATCTAATTGGCCTTCAATCTTTAGCATGGCACAGTGGCCCACTGGATAAAGAGCCTGCCTGAGAAACAAAAGGTTAGGAGTTTGATTCTTAACCCTGACATTGTGTGAAAATAAATATATATATTCTTTTAAAGTTTTAAATATAAATATTTTTCATGGGGGGCCCTGACACTACATCTTTTCACATTGAGGTCCACTGCCAAATACATGTTAATTTGGGGGGCCCTTAACAACAAAATGTTTTAGAACCACAGATCTAAGTAGAGCTGTAGCTGAATGGTTAGTGTGACTACCTGGTGAGCCGTAGGTTACAGGTTCAAGGCTCGGCCACTGCAGTCGGCACAGTCCGTCGATTCCCTACAAGACCATAGCACTGATTAGATCAGAAAGTCAGAATATAGAGCTTCAACTTAAAGCCAACCAAAAATGATTATTTAACACCTTTCAAATAACCCATTATGCACAGAGTTGAGAAGTATTCATCTGGATACAGTGTCTTCATATACATTCACATTGAAGTAATCTTTAAAGATACCTTTTTTTTAGGTAAGTTAAAAAGTTAAAGCTCTACATTGTGATACATACTAACTTTCGTTTCGATAGTGACACAAAAACGTTTCGGTAGTGACACAATGGTGACATTTTTTTTACTCCACTACAAAGTACTACCAATCAATCTAAATTGCCTGAAACGTATTCCTTTTTGGGGGACGATTTTGGCCTCCACACTTAATGATTTTTTCGGATATAACTTTCGTTTCGGTAGTGACACAATGGTGAAAAGAAAATTACTCCACTACATAGTACTACCAATCAACTCTAAATTGCCTGAAACGTACTCCTAACAGGTTTTTGGGGGGACGATTTTGGCCACTAAACTTAGTGATTTTTTGGGATTTAACTTTCGTTTCGGTAGTGACACAAAAACGTTTCGGTAGTGACACAATGGTGAAAAAAAATTACTCCACAACAAAGTACTACCAATCAACTCTAAATTGCCTGAAACGTACTCCTAACAGGTTTTTGGGGGGACAATTTTGGCCTCCACACTTAGTGATTTTTTCCGATATAACTTTCGTTTCGGTAGTGACACAAAAACGTTTTGGTAGTGACACATAATGGTGAAGAAAAAAATGTACTCCACGACAAAGTTTTGGGGGGACGATTTTGGCCTCTACACTTAGTGATTTTTTCGGATTTAACTTTCGTTTCGATAGTGACACAAAAACGTTTCGGTAGTGACACAATGGTGATTTTTTTTTTTACTCCACTGCAAAGTACTACCAATCAATCTAAATTGCCTGAAACGTACTCCTAACAGGTTTTTGGGGGGAGGATTTTGGCCTCCACACTTAGTGATTTTTTCGGATTTAACTTTCGTTTCGGTAGACATAAAAACGTTTCGGTAGTGACACAATGGTGAAAAAAAAATACTCTACTACAAACTTTCTCTAATCTTTCTCCAATCAACTCTAAATTGCCTGAAACGTACTCCTAACAGGTTTTTGGGGGGACGATTTTGGCCTCCACACTTAGTGATTTTTTCGAATTTAAAGGTAGGGTAAGTGATATTTTTTGGTTAAAACAAAAAGTATTTTGTTAAAAGGTTAAAATACTATATTCTGATAGTAATCATTGCTATAGAGTGTTTGTTCAGTAACAGGAGTCTCCCCGTCTCTCCAGCTCTTTAATAAACAGAAAATACATTTTTCGGTAGGTGTCAAATTCTCAGCCAATCAGGAGAAAGTACCCATTTTTAGCTTAATTTGTATAGTGTTCCAGTTCCAATTTTGCATGCTCATTTCTTAGTGTCATCACTTCCAATTTCACTTGTTTAATCTGTATCCTGATTGAGTTCTCTGTCCTGGTTGGATAAAATTGGAAATGAAACTGAAACTGAAACGAAAATGCATTTTCTGTTTAATAAAGAGGTGGAGAGACAAGGAGACTCCTAATACTGAACAAACACTCTATAGCAATGAGTACTATCAGAATATAGAGCTATTTAACAATTATTTTAACCAACGCAAATCACTTACCCTACCTTTAACTTTCGTTTCGGTAGTGACACAAAAACGTTTCGGTAGTGACACGATGGTGAAAAAAAAAATTACTCCACTACAAAGTACTACCAATCAACTCTAAATTGCCTGAACGTACTCCTAACAGGTTTTTGGGGGGACGATTTTGGCCTCTAAACTTGGTGATTTTTTCGGATTTAACTTTCGTTTCGGTAGGGACAAACTTTCGCTTCGGTAGTGACCCAATGGTGAAAAAAGAAAATGTACTAAGTCCAGAGCTCGATGAATGTTAGGGACCAAAAAAAAAGTCACTACCAATCAACTTTAAATTGCCTGAAACGTACTCCTAACAGGTTTTTGGGGGAACATTTTTTTTTTTGACACAATGGTGTCACTACCGAAACGAAAAAATGGATATTCCTCCTCAGCGTCGCAACGTTTTTCCTTCTTTTTAGTATTTTTAAGCCTTTTATTTTTTTACATGTAAAAGACGTATGAAAAAATTGCCTTTCCCTGTTCTCAAGTAAAATATTGATATGCGATTAAAATGTGATTAATTGTGATTAATTCATTACAAAGCCTCTAATTAATTTGATAAATGTTTTTAATCGAGTCCCAGCCCTAGTTCTTATTATATATATATTTATAATGTTCTTACCCTTCATCACAGATGCAGATGTAGCAGAGTCTCCAAACTTTGATCCGGTGTACACAAACTGACCGTTGGAGATTTCCCCAGCAGAGCCACATGACTTCCCTGTGGAAGAGAAAGAAATATCCTTCAATACACTGGTATGAAATATCCAGTGGTGTAAAGTAACTAAGTACATTTACTAAAGTACTGTACTTAAGTACAATTAGAAGGTACTTTTACTTTACTGGAGTATTTCCAATTGTCTATACTTTTACTTTACTGGCAAAAATATGTTGTCATTTCAAACCTTAATGTGCATGGTTACATTTTCTATTATCTTTACTTTATGTTTTTACCGTTCCAGAGAACATAACAAGGTGGGACACAAACTCAGCCAATCCAGTTGGACATGCAGTCAGGGAGTCAAACACTGCGTTGATGACAACGTCTTTCTCAGCAGGAAGAGGCAACACCACAAGTTCTGCACTCTGCTTTGGAGACAGGAGCCTTACAGCCTCCAGCTGGACAGAAAGACAGTCAAGAAAAGATTATCACCACCACTGGATTTTATTTGATAATAATAATAAGGTAACTATTTGGTCTAATCATTCTTTAGAGTTTTTTTTATGTGGCAGCGATGAAGTCTTACAGGGGACAAGCCTGGGTTGAGATTCAGGAATTCTCTGACAGACACAAGGGCTGAGAATGGCCCAAAGTTGTTCTGCAGCCAGTAAGCACTGCTGTTGGACACACAGCCTCAGTCTGGAGGGGACAGATCAGAACAAAGTATTAAGGCATTCAAACAGAAAAATGGCTGCAAATACCAGTCAAAACATTTTCCAGTGAAGATATCCCATTCTAATTGAGAATAGAATGGGAATATATTTATTTAGCAAATACATTTGAAAATGAGAGCCAAACTGCTATTGAGATATTGCAGTTAGTCAGTACCTGGCAGTGGTCGGGAGAGGAAAGGGAGGATTAGTTCCTTCAGGCCCAAATGCTGCTGCTGTGAGGTCATGTTGTCAAACTGATGGCTAAACTCCTTCAAACTGGTGAATCAAACACAGAATGAGAAATACTTATTTCTTAGCTTATTGGTGAAGCTAGAGAAAAGGCAACGGAGTCATCAAAATCAAAATCATCCCCCAGGAAGAATGAAGGTGCACAGAAAAGTCTATGGAAATCCAGCCAGTAGTTTTCAAGACATCTTCTTTGGGACCAAAGTGACAGATGGACGTATAGACCAAACAACCAACATACAGTAGCCATCGTTAGAGCCCTGCTGCTAGTGGGGCTAAAATGCATGCAGGTCAATACTTACACTTGCTGGTATGAGTTACAGCTGAGATTCCTGCTGCTAAGGCAGCGTAGAAACCATGCAGATGACAGGAACCCTCTCAAACGTCCAGAGAACCACGTCCTGACTCCTGATAACATCACTGTCCCTCAACTGTTTATCAGTCAGAATTGCCACTCTCATCTCTCCAATCACATCCAGAACCACAGACGCTGATGGACCAGTCATGGTCATGGACTAGGGGAAGGATTACATGGGTCAATATTTAATATTATTAAATTTGCATTAATATTACGTGAGGATATTTAGTGTATGGAATAGTAGATAAAGATTCTGGCTCTATAATAGAGATATTCTTTCAAATCTTGATAGACAGTGAATTTTTTTATTAGCATTTTTTTTCATTAGCAAATCTTTTTAAGATTATTAAAAACATGAGCTTTAAATTTAAATAATTTCAGAATTCAGATGTGTTACTTTTAATTCGTTTTAGAGATTGTTCATTCTGTCTTCACCATAAAAGTTGTTTTCAGTGTCTGGTTAGAGCTACTTTTTGTACCGTGTTGGTAAGAAGATCCAGAGCTGCATCCAACACCCCAGAGGTCTTAGAGAGGAACAGCTTCCAGACTGGTCTGGAACCAGTGGAGCTGGGGGACTGGTTACACTTCATCACTGATGCCAGATCCTGTGCTGTCAACATGGACACCTGGGTGGAGATAATGGGACAAAGCAGAACAGAAAAAAACAGGAAACCTTTAATGAAGTCAAAATTGGAAAATAATAACTGTTGCGTTCAATGTGAGAGACTTAAGTGGCTTACTGAAGCACACGCGTATTCTTCAATGCCAAAGTCACAAAAGCGTCCATTCATCTGTCCGTTGTTGAGGAGGAGCTGTAGTGCAGTGCTTTGGTAGCCGAAAAAGGAAAACATATCAAATGTTTCTTGATTTGCAAAACGAAAAGTTTGTTCATTAAATATATTTGAGATATTGTAGTTATTGCCTCAGAACACTCACCTGTTAATTCCAACACAAATGTCTGTTTCTGTGAAAACATTAATTCATTAATTCATTATGAAAATAAATCACAATAAAATTCATAACAATGAATCAAAACTACTATACACTTGAATGACAAATAGAGTTTGTGATTTTAAACCAAATGTGCATAGTTACAGTTTATATTACTATCATTACTTCACAGTTTTTACCTTTCCAGAGAACATAACAAGGTGGGACACAAACTCAGCCAATCCTCTCTCCTTTGGAGATTCGGTCAGATAGTCAAACACTGCGTGGATGACAACGTCATTCTCAGGAAGAAGAGGCAACACCACAAGTTCTGCACTCTGCTTTGGAGACAGGAGCCTTACAGCCTCCAGCTAGATGGAAAGAAAGTCAAGAAAAACTTGATCACCACCACTGGACTTTATTTTATATTTAAAAAGTAATTATCTCTTGGAGTTAATAATTCATCATTGTTATGTAATGTAACAACTTTAAAGTCTTACAGGGGAGAAGCCTGGGTTTAGATTCAGGAATTCACTGACAGACACAAGACCTGAGAATGCACCAAAGTTGTTCTCCAACCAGTAAACACTGCTGTTGGACACACGGCCTCGGTCTGAAGGGGACAGATCAGAATGAAACATTAAGGCATTGAAAGGTGTCTGGAAATACAGTCAATATATTTTCCTGTAAAAAATATAACATTTTAATAGATTGTACAAATAGATAGATAGATTGCAGTTAGTCAGTACCTGACTGTGGTCGGGACAGGAAAGGGATTATTAGTTCCGTCAGGACCACTTGCTGCTGATGTGAGGTAATGTTGTCGAACTGATGGCTAAACTCCTGCAATCTGTGGATCAAATCAAAGTACAGACAGTTGTGTATGAACTTGGGGTCCTTGACATGGAAATGTTTGAGAACCACTGCAATATACAGTATGTGTTTGTACGCATGTACATGTGAATGAATGCTTGCTTACCCAAAAATGGCTCTGTATTCTGGAAGCTGGTAGTGCTGATAGCTGTAGTGCGGCTGAGTCCAGAGAAGGCTTTTTCTGCGATGTTAAAGAGCACTTTCTTCTTCTCCAGCGTACAGCTGGACACTACCAGCAAACTGGAATTACTGGAAACACCAGGAGACACACAGCACACATCTCAAAAGAGTGCTACCACATTTTCAACCACAAATGTAATTTATTCAGTCTCTAAAATTCAGTCCCTTACATATCTTATTTACCTTTTGGCTAATATGTCATGGAATCACACGCATCACTCTTTTATAATGTGTTGTACGATGTTGCTTGTAGACATGTATGCTAATTTTACTACTTTCTTTTTTATTTGTGAAAATGCGTGAATTATTATTATTAGGACTTTTATTTCTATAAAATAATAATTGATTCTTATTTTTGCCAGCCCAAAATACGGATGCCAGGGTTAATTAGGTTAAAAATAGTTTTGGGTGGGGCGCCCGTTGGCCTAGCGGTCCAGGCGCATACCATATATAGGCTCTAATACAGTCTGACAGAGTGTTGCGAGTTTGAATCCCAGTCCCGACAACCTTTGCTGCATGTCATTCCCCATCTCTCTCTCCCTGTTTCCTGTCTCGCTCTACTATACACTGTCAATAAAGCCCAAAATATTCCCAATTTATTTTTTATAATAATAGTTTTTTGGATTAATGTCGATGTTCAAGTGTGTGCAAGTAGTGAAGAAATACTAAAGTAAACATGATTTACGATACTACTGGCTCCCTCCCCAACACCCCTCACCTGAGGGTGTCCTCTGAGATGGTCTGTAGGACACTGGTATCCAGGGAACACAGGTTGGGTCCCTTGACACAACTGAGCTCTGCACTGCCAAGACTGTTGCCCGCCTTAGTCAGATACTTGGAAATGATGGCCTTGGCCTTGATGGTGACAAAAAATGTGTTAGTGCCATATACATGTACTGCACATATTTACGAACACGCATGCAAAAACGTGTAAATATAATCACAACACATTATGTTTTCTCACTTTTACACTGATTACACTGCCTGCCAGCCAGCCAGACAGACAGACAGACAAACAGACAGACGCTCTACCTCCTGAGCCACTGCCGCCCCCATGTATATTTGTCAATAACACCATCAATCAATCAAAGATCATTTGTATACTTACCAGAGCTGAATCCCACTCCCCATCTGAAGAGTCCATTAAAGAACACAATGTGTCAATCTGTGTGATGTTCCACATGGTGATGTCATCAGTAGTGGCGTTGCGTGACGCAGGCCCCAGCTCCTGGACTTTCTCTTCTGGGATGAACGACACTGACAAAGGCCTGACGTTGTGGATAGAGACATATTAGTGGATAGAGACATATTAGACGGGACACCAGATCAGAAATGCAACTGGAATCACTTTATTTGCGATACCTGTTCATTCATGCAATACATTTACAAGACTTTTATCTTGGTGGTAATGTGGTCAGACAATATTAAATATTATGGTAAAAGGACAACAGCCTCACATGCAAGAATACAATGCAAAATACATTGGAAAAAGACTTTCCAAATGTCTTCATGAAGTTATCATTTATAGGCGCACAAGAAAATACCAATTGTTGACCACGGGGTTGTTGGGGGGCAATATTTATATATAATATTTTTTTTTTACATTCATGGTGTAGCCCCTTTAAAATGTAAGCCATTTAACATCATCACAACACACTCACATGACTTGGTAGACATCACAGGATGGCTTAACCTAAGAAATAAAATAAAAGTCCATGCATTATAATAATAATAATTATTATTATAATTACTATTATATTTTGCTGTACGTTTTTTAAGCTGTCATAAGACGCTCTACAGATGAGGTTACCTCTCTAGCGAGCAGAACCAGGTGGTGCAGGAACTCAGGAAAGTCTCCTTGAGACTGTGTCAGATGGTCAAACACTGCATGGATGATGACGTCTTTCTCTGGAGGAGTAGGCACCAGCAGCATCTCTGCAGTCTGCTTCGGAGTCAGGAGGTGTAGAACCTCCATCTGGACACGTTTAAGACAAGAGAGAGACAGACAGGACATAATAGGAGAGGGCAGGATATGAGATTTAACCACTGAAGCCCTATTTTATACGTAATCGAATTATAATGTCACACTCGCAAATCAGCTATTACGTTTTTGAAAATCTTGCAATCCTGTGATGACATGCCCAAAATATACGCCAGGTTGAAAGGTTATTAAGTTACTGAAATTGTAGTGTCAAGTACAAACAATCAAATCAATGTTTTCAGTAAAAATGTTCAGATTATCCACACTCACTCCAGAGAAGTCACGGTTGAGGTCATAGAAGTCTGTGATGGGGCGAACATGGAGAAGAATCCAAAGTTCTCCTCCAGCCATTCTGCACTATGGCTGAATGAGGAGACACACTGAGGATCTGAAGATAAATACACAAGTCAGTGTAGGCTATAATAGTATAGTATTAGAATAGAGTAATGTTTTACTCAAAAATGTACTCTGAAAGCAACAGAAATTCCTGTACATCTGCAGACAAATGGTCCTCTGAGCTTGTCTCTAGCTATGGCTACTTGGTTCACTTACCGGCCGTGTTGTGATGTAGCAAGAAGGAATGGATGAAGTGTTAGTACATCACTGGGCTGTGGTTGTGATCAGGATCCATGAGACGCATATGATGACTCAGATCTTTTACTCTGGACCCAGCAATGCAAAGAAATGTATCATTATTCCGGGACTATTTTGTGTATTTCGACTATAAGTGTTTTCCAAACGTAGGGTCTTACTCTTGACCCATTTTTGGGTCACAGACCAGGTTTTATGAATTAAAGTAAGGTAAAGTAAATATCCTGCTTGTTTTTTGTTTTTTCAAAAATAAACAAAGTCCCACAATCCTTTTTTTTTTAAATCAACAGATTTTCAGAAATGAAAGAAAAGGAAAAGGAATACAAAAGATTTTCAGAAGATTTTAAGAAATACATTTTTTAAATATGCATACTTTATAATTCATAATGATTTTTCTTAAAAGTTTAGGTCCCAGGAAGTCACCAAATGTATCTTTCAGGTCTCAAGCTGAAAATGTTTGGGAAACAGTTATGTTCTAGAGAAGATAGCATTCCCTTTATAAACGGGACAACTCACAGGGCTTGGTAAACAGGACAGGTGAAGTTCTTAAAGCTGAGGCAGTCGAGGAGGCTTATGGGAACTGTAGGCAGCAGAGGCAGCAGTTTGATCTGGAACCACATCCTGATGAAGTCTGGGTCCTCCAGGTTCTCCTGGGTCAGGGATGGAGACTCCACCTGAGCAAACACTTCTCTGAAGTGGGACGCAAGCTCACTGAAGTTCTAAAACGAGGGGGGGAAAAGTAGAGTTGTACATGCACAGTGCATGAAACGGGCCACATTTTCCACTGCGTTGGTAAGCTGGTAGAAGAGATGTGGAGAAGGATAATGGATGTACAGGCATGACTTTCCTATCCGACGACATCTAGAATAGAATCTGGAATCCTTTGTGTAATACATTTAAATTAAAGAATTTCAGAAACAATTAATAAAGCCTTCTCACGCCACATGATCTTTCTTCAAGGGTGATGCTGCAAGTGTCCTGGACCTCAGTGGTGTCATTGCCCATGTCCAAATAGCTGTTCAACTAGCAAGCACAATAATCAGCATCATATTCATAGATAATGGACAGTGGACAAAACAAGGGACTTACAAAGGACATAACCTGCAATATTTCTGGATGGCCACCAGAGGGTGGCCACAGGCTGACCTTTGTTATCACTCCAAAATCAGGACATTGTTGACCTTTGTCTTGTTAGGTTCACTATCACAAAGTGACAAATTCCTTGTGTCGGTTTGTATTTAAGTTCCCTTTAATAATTTGTACTTTGTTCAGCCACCTACCCTGTGTTCACATCTTAGTAAAGGGCTTGTGTTTGTCTTTCCTTTTGTAATCTTTGTGTCCTGCCTTGCTTGGGTCACTTGTTTAAGGTTACAATCAACAATTCCAGTTATTACTCACTCAATATTTGCTATCTCGCATGTAATATTCAAAGAAACGTTTTGAGTTAATCCATAAATAAACGTTGCCCTTTTGTTGATTTCCATTATTTTGTGTTGTGTTGGGTTGAATGTGAAAGGAAACAGAAGTCCACTAACACCACCGGCACTCTTAATTAAACTAGCTCGGCTCATCCAGGAAAATCTGGGACTTTGGTCAAGACTAGCCTGCACAACATAATTGGAAAGACATGGACGCTGGACTGTACATGCATCTACTCACTGTATGAAAGAATATGAATTGTACTTACAACACTTGGTGGAAGGCATACTTGATTTGGTCAGGGAGTTGCCCATGGGGTAAGAATCTCTGTAATAGTGGCGTTACAACATGGTTGAACCAATCCTCCACATTTGTCACATCTCTTCCATTGGTTGGGCTATGGACGTATTATGTGGCGTGTACATGCCACCCAGCTCAGCTAGGGTCCAGTTCAGCAGGGTCTGGGTCAGAGTCATGCTTCCGATCTCGGATACATTTCTCTGGAGAGCAACAGATAGATAGGAATGTCAGGGTCATGTCAGGTTAGCAGATGTAATATGCATAATCATAATAAACTAGTCATATAAAAACAAGTAATTGGCTTCTCATATATGCATATAGTATATGTATGTACGCTGTATGTACCTCACGTGTGAGAGACACAAACTCACTGACGAGGCTCCCAACAGGTCTGAAAGCTCCCATCAACCCATTCACCACCTGCAAGTGTTTCAAAAAGAACAAAATGATATTGTTTAAGGTTATGAAGATTACCATCAACAATCTGGTAAAAGTTTAATTGGATGAAAGAAATGTATAATATTTAAAGCTATGCAACCTCTCTGAAGCTATTCTGTGGTGGTGATGGTGGTGAGTAGGGGCTATGTGAGGTGTATGTGTATCCGGGGGTGGGCCCAGGACCACCGGTCATCAAGCTGTGGAAGACCAGGCTGAGGGTCCCGTTGTCCAGGCCTGCAACCTCAGGCCTCAGTAGCAGCTCAGCCTTCTGTTCTGGAGACAGCAGGTGAAGAACCTCCAACTGCAACCCGGAAGACACGGAGAGAAGGAAGGTCAATTCATAGACAGTGTAGGGAAGTTACTTTTAATTATTACACATGACTTTCAATTAAAAGTAATCATCGTCTTCACTTGGACCACAATAACAAAGGGTGGGTGTAAAAATGTATCTGTCACCCCCCAGACGTTACGTTTCGCGTCCGGAGGAGCAAGCCGGTAATTCAAACTATACCGTTGACGTTTAATTGTTTTGTTTTAGTTTTTTTTATCCCAAGAGAACAGTCGAATAATGACAGTTACAAAAATATAAGCCTGTATTTGGCCTCCCAAAAGATGCATAACAAAGAGGCATCAAATAGAACAAATAGACCAATTCCAATATTTATTTTGTGAACGTGAACACAGCTTCTGAACCATTCCTTAGCTCCATGGTTACTGAACTAAATATTGGACCCAATCGTCACAAGACACACAATATGTACAAGATTTTCATACTAAAATGGCTTTTTTTAGAGAGAAATGAGGAGGAAATCAACTTTGTTATTGACTTTTCTCTATCCCAGCAACACACTCTCGCGAGATTTGGGAAGATATCTGAAGGGTCCATCTGCAGTCTGACGGACAAGACATAGAGGGCGCTGTCCCTTATTTTTTTTTTAACTCTATGCTCTTCATCAATCATTATGGACATATTAAACATTAAATTAAACGTGTGTTCCAATGCTCGATAATATAATTTTCCATTATTAACAGTCTTGGTTGATGGGGTATGATTTGGGAATCAGGACATTTTGCTAAACATTCGTGGTAAAATATATACCATATAAATAAAAGGCCCTGTTACAATGTTGAGCACCTTATTGTTCTGATCTGAGATATTGTGAGGAGACAATACCCTGTGTATATAGAGTAAATGGCATATCTGCTATTTGCAAACAAGTTGTACATACTTTTTCACGTTACATTTCACGTTTTCCTTATATTATGATGTCATGTTTTGTGAGTATAAGATTCAGCACCTATTTTCCCCAGCCTGATTGGGAATGTCTCACCATATAATACATGTGGAACCATTACGATACTTGTCGACCTGGCTAGTAGCTGGGTTGAAGCCGTACCATTTTGTATATTGTAAAATAGATACTCCCCAGCATATCAGGCACATCAATGTTACTGAATGGCATCAATACCACAATGAAAAACTATTGTTTAGCCTACATTGTGACAGACTTGTCATCACCAGGCAGGAGTTTTGGATAAGCTCTAATGTCCATGGAGATTGCTTCACAATGTTACACACAGTAGAGGGATTGAAGTCCATTCCATCCAGCAGGCAGAGATTATAGTCTGACAACAATTTCAATTACAAGCTTTGACTCTTGCATGGATCAAACCGTTAAGTGTATAAGTTGGTCAAATAAATTAAAACACCAGATTGTAGAAGGCAAAAATTATTGTCAGTTAAACAAACAACTTTTGTGTATTATGTTCATATGTGTATGGGCTTAGGCATTAATGAGAGGTTACATTCCAAAGTTTCACTTTTTGTTCAGCTTTAGTAGTGAAGAACCCTTCTGATCGTGAATAGTAATTCCCCCCCCCCAAAAAAAACACACATCTGTATTCATTGTAAATGTTAAATACATGTGACTAAATACATTACCAAACATATAGATTCACTTTTCAACCACATGGTAAAAAGAATAATAAGTAGAGACAAAGCAGAGCAGGTATAGTTTAAACTATTTATTAACACAATTGTATTATTGGTACCTTTACTGTAAGCAACACCATCAATATAGTTGGTATAATGTCCTATCAATTATTGTTATTATAGTTGTTGTTTGATAAAGAGCTGGTGAGACATGGAGACTCATGTTACTGAACAAACACTCTATAGCAATGAGTACAATCAGAATATAGAGCTAATTTAACACTTATTTTAACAAAAGAAAATCACTTACCCTATCTTTAACACTTGTTATTTTATATTTTTAGTGAAAACAGCATGTTATAGGCCAACAGTGCTCTTATTTTACATTCCACAGACCAGAAGACACTTACTTTTCCATAACTTGCCAAAGCGCTCTTATTTTGAAGTTCATCGACCTGAAGTCAAGGGTTTACGTTCGTCCTATCTCGGAACCCAGAGTACAACTGAAAAGGAAAAACAGCGACCTCTGCTGTTCGTTCCTCCTCAGTTACACTCTGGGACAATGCCGACGAAGCACACGTGCGCAAGGAAACAGGGGTTTAAGTCTGCCTTCACCGCTCCACTTCCGGGTGGTGCGACTACATTTTCATTCCCACTAACAATATTTCTACACGGAACACTAACACCACTTCTCCCAGAGAACATGGATCGTTTTGGTTATAAGCCCACTTGTTTCTATGATGAAAGAGTAAGTTCAAATGTGAATATCTTTCCGTGGTTTTGTCTGCTCCGCGGACGCTATTGTTAAATTAGTTTCGGTTAGTTTCCAGCAGGGAAGATCGACGGACACGTGAATCCCGCCCACTACATTTGATTGGGTAAAGCTGCTTCCTGATCTGAAGGCACGCCCACTTCCACACAGTGTGTACACGTTCTGACGAACCTTCAGGACAGATTCCAACGCAGTGCAGAATCTGTTCTTGAGAGATTAACGTTCGTCTGACTTGACAAGTGTTAAGCTTTGACGGAGGTACTGGGCTTGCGCTGCCGTTTTGAACTGATACTGACATAAGGAAGGCTTTACAAGCTGCTTCTTGTATTTTTACACGTCAGTTAGAGACAAGTAGGGAACTGCAGCACATGTGACAAAAGTCAGCGGGTGTTTTTGTTTTATATCGCGGGTGGGATGCAAGCAGCCGTGCTCGTCATCAACTCCACTTTCTCACAAACGTATCTCTTCACACTAGATTCCAAACGTGATTTTGCAACCCGGTGATTTATAACTAGTTGCGTGCCCGTGTCTTCAGTATTATGTGAGCTTGTAGATTAGCTGTTTTCGCCGTGTCGCAGGTTCAGTGTGTGTGTGGGAGAGAGGGAGAGGGGGAGACAGAGCGCTCTGGCCACGCTCAAGTGTCTAAAGACGGCTATCTCGTGTTGTGTTTTATACCAAACAAAAAACGGTTGCATCCCCACTCAAAATGCGCACCTGCCCGTCGGGCAACCAGATAGCAAACTTCACCTGCCCGACTGCCCCGGGCAGTCGGGCAGGCGTTAGTGTCAACCCCTGGGTGACTTACAAGGGATAGCACGTTTGTCAATCACAATGAAGTACTTGTGAATCACACTCTTCTGGGTACCCACAGCAAGCAGATAGGGTTGAAGGCTCTCTGTGATGCTGTCCAGATGCCCCTGGACACTGGTCCCAGTCTGTGAAAAGAGAACTTTATTAGTCTTGCTATTAAAATTAGTCACCGTTTGCAAACAGTTTAGAGCCGGATCGCAATGGGATGTTTTGGTCACGATTAGGTAGCCTCCAGAATCACTTTTATTGCCGCAATATGCAAGATGAACCATAAGGACATTTTCTGCTGTATAATTTATATTCTGCAAAATGTAAAGGACCCCCCAAAATGATATGAATTTGGCCGCGGACCCCCGTCTCAAAATATTTTGTTCCATGGACCCCCAGAAGCAAAGATTTGAGTTATTGTTCGCTTTAAAAGAATATATTTTTTCAAAAAATAGCAGATCTACAAGCTCATAGCGCGGCACTCGGTGCCGCGCTATGAGCTTGTATATCTGCTATTTTTGAATAGTCAAAGTGTAAAATAATGCTTTTTAGCTCAAATGAAAAAGTGACACAGACTCTTCCTCAGGTCTTAGTGGGTTAATGCAAGGCAGTTGAAGAGCCACATACATACATACATACAGACACATATACAATGGCCTCACGACACTGGGTTTCTGTGGTTAGCTGGTTTTCCTCACAGACGGGAGCTCTGTCGCCAGCATTTGGACCACCTGTAACAGTGTAGAAACCACATATACTGCTGCAATACTTTCCAGTGATATGCATTTACTATAAGGATCCATCTTCACAGTTGCTAGACAGTGGACTGGGGGAAACATGACATGTTGCACTGGTTCTTCCTGTGTGTGTGTGTGTGTGTGTGTGTGTGTGTGTGTGTGTGTGTGTGTGTGTGTGTGTGTGTGTGTGTGTGTGTGTGTGTGTGTGTGTGTGTGTGTGTGTGTGTGTGACTTCCCCCTTAAATTCTAACTACAATCAAAATCACACTCCTGTCAGTGGCTGAACATTTCTGCTCTTTTTTTGTCCCTCTGATGCTTCTTTTTGAAGTGATTTCACTCGCCATGCCAGAAACCCACTCCCATCTACTGGACTGTAATACTGTTCCTAAAACACAAGAAGAAAAGAGGGGAGGAAAGTGTCATTTGGTTTTAATGAGCATGTGTAAATGTGCGTTAGACTGGTGTTTTATGTTACTTACATAGCCCAAATTTCCCTGGGGATCGGCCAGGTATGGGAATAAGGCAGTGATGCCCTGTGCATAGTCCTCTTTAACACGCCTTGAAGGACTCGTCCTACAGAGTACACACACACACACACACACACACACACACACACACACACACACACACGTATGAGATCCAAACAAAAGTATTCCTGTGCCGCTGCCTTCTGCAAAAAGGAGGATTTTGGCCTGCACCAAGTACAACCAAAATTGTGTATTGGGTGCATAATTTTTAGATGACAACATACCCATGTTCACTTGCCATGTGTGCAACCAATATCTTCACCATGTCGCGTCTTCTGGTATCCGTTAGGCTTTTTGTCCGAGCATACTCGGTAATGATCCTCTCTCCGCCAGGTCTGTCCTTCAGAATTTTTTCAACCATCTAAGTGGAAGTAAAAAAAAGGGAGGGGAAACACAGGGATAGACAGTAATATTTTAAAGCACTGGTTCTACAGGCCACTACATTTGGTGGCCAAGTATATTTAAGGTGACAAAAATGTAAACCATGACCGCCCCCCCCCAAAAAGCAACGCTTACCTGAGCGAGACGAGTCAGGTCAGCTGTTTCTTGGAGCAGGACTGATGGTGTCATCCGAGTCCCCGTCATTGTCTGCACCAGAGCTGAGAAAGGAGCTGCTGCTGGCAATGGAATTGCTTGCAGAGGGGCTCACTGAATCTAGCAATAATGTTGACATAACAAGTATGATTAGCAAGAGAGGAATGTTTGTGGCAAGTGTAATGTAAAAAGCTCACATTAGATACGGAAGGATCCACACACCAACAAAGTTCTTCCTCAGACACTTTCTCTCTTTTACTTACATTGGGCGTATAGAAACAAAGATCATTTCAAAGTACAAAAATATACCTGTGTGACATTTTAGGTTAGCCAGGACTGTATGGATGAGGCTATAAGGCTCCATGTTGATAAGCAACAGAACTCACCTTCAGGATTTGGGTCTTGGGGTGAACAAATCTCCAACACACCAAGGTCTGGTTTCTTTATAAAAAAAACTGAAACGCCTCCTTGTCAACTTCAGTGTTCAAGTCATCATAGACTTTTAAGTCTGAGGTACTAGGAATTTCAAATTTCTTGGCAACTGAAGACAAAACAAGATTGCACAAGCTTATTGATAAATCTGTTGTGCAATTGATTTAATTTGTATTAATGTGTCATAAAAATGGATTAAAATAGCCACAGAAAATGCAATCATATGAGGAAGATTGACAGCCCTACTGAAGACATTGAATCACTCTATCCTAAATAAAATGGATTGTGCCTTGTACTGTACACCCAGCATGTTGTTGCATATGACAGTGGTTCTCAATTTTTCATGTCAAGGACCCCCCAAATTGACAATTAGCCCACAGACCCCCATTTGAAAAGATATGCCAGGGACCCCCATAATAAGAAGACTTTTACGGCTCTAGCAGTGATTCTCAACCCTTTTAATGGACCCCCATTTAATGGCATGTCTATCTCTGGGACCCCAATTTATATTGTAAAATCAATGTTAAGACAGTGTAAAAATGGAACCAAATGGACCCCAATCATTTGTACACCATCAATGGCATAGGGCATGCTGTGGAACAATGTTTCACTCACCACACTCCAGAAATGATGTAAAAGACAGTGGTCCCTCAAAGCAGATGTATTTCTGCCGGTCAAGATGTTTCACACGTACAGCATGCATGCTTTGATGGAGAAAACATAATAATGTTACAACTCATGCAGTATGAGGAGTGTTACAATTAGAAACTATTACAAAAGCACTATCTGCAGGCAGGCTATCTAGCAGTGGTATAAAGTAACAAAGTACATTTACTTAAGTACTGTACTTAAGTACAATTTTGAGGTATTTGTACTTTACTTGAGTATTTCAAATATACTATTGTAATTACTTTTACTCCACTACATCTCAGAGGCAAATATTGTACTTTTACTCCACTACATTTATTTGAAAGCCATTTTAGCCCTACTTTATAAATATGCTACTTCAAAATAGCAGATCTACAAGCTCATGAGCTTGTAGATCTGCTATTTTTCAAACATTCTAGTACTTTGAGTATATTTTATGTTTGAAGTTTGGAGTATGTAAGAACACTATGTTTAAACACTATGTTTGTTGAAGTATGTTTGAACACTGGCTCCAGCATGAGGAGGAGGTGCGAAGCTGTTGTGGCTGCATATGGATCTTCCACACGCTACTGAGGACCCTGAAACTGAGCGTAAAATTAGTGAAGTGTATGGCCAACATTCTTATCATTTTGTCCTTAGTACTGTGGGAGAGTGCAATCTTAAATGCTCCAAGCAACAAAGGTGAATACCAACTGAACAGTGACAAAACGAGAGTGAATTCCACCAGAAAAGTCTAACAGGCCATTTTGGCACATTTTTGCTCGGCGCTACCCACACGTTAGCCTGTGTTGCTCAATCCATGAATGCCCGATGCTTACAAGCTGTACCTCGTTGTAAAGGTGACTAATCACCGATAAAAATGGTATATAACACTTTACTGATTCGTATTAGTAAAGGGGAGATATAATGGCCCAAATTCAAGTTTCCTTACATTTTGTGAGCGGTTTACATTAGGCATAATTTTGTGCCTGCACCTATGAAAATGTACCAACCTTGTACTGCAGTCGATGCCTCCTTCCCTTCAGATGCATCTCCTTCGTGTTGGGATGGTTGAAACTGCATTCACACAGCTTGCAGTGGAAGCGGATGACTTTGCCTTCATCGTTGCGGACCTAAGGAGATGGGTAACACAAAATGTTCAATTCCCTCTATAGCAGTGGTTTTTAACTTGAACTCTTATAGGATCCAACAGCATGGCTCCAATGTGGAGTTAATTCTGTGTAGCGTGCATGCAAAGTTTAGCACTGATCGGTCCTGTGGTTTGTGACACACAGACCCTCTCATAGACAGGTAGGGTATGCAACGCCGTAAAAATACAATTATACGGCAGACTCAGAGCCAGTCTTCATTTTAACTCTTTTATACTTGTGTTTGATGGAGTGCAATATAGAACGATTACATCCCCACATCCACAGCACTGGCCTTCCCCTCTGGTTCATGGCCAGTGGGGTTTGTTAAACAAAAAACAGCTGTCTCCCTATTTGGGCTGCTGCAGTTGTGCACACTTTTTTGCCTTACTAAAAAAAAGGACAATTTAACAATATAATTTATACTCACAAAAATAACTGATCTACAAGCTAACAATGTGTCGTGATGCGACGTGTTAGCATGTAGATCAGTTATTTTTGGCAAGCAACACCCAAGTGAACTGTCAGAATACCTCTTCAACGTAGTCGTGTCCAACAGGCTGCACGTCGTTCTGCAGTGCAGCTAGCGCCGCCGCAGACAGCCAATCAGAGATATCATTCTTGATCTCTGGGGCAGCCATGGAGGGTGGCGTTGGCTTGGATATCTCCGCCGCCTTCATCTCATCCGCTTTCGCCGTGGTCTGCAGTTTGTTTCCTCCTGCAAGGGGCGAAGGGGGAGGTAGGGTTCTTTAGTCTCAGACCATTGCTATTGGGCACAAACCCTCTTCCAATATTTCATAAATTGCCTATTTAGTGGCGAAAATAGGCGATGCAAGGTGTTGTGAGTTTGCAGATGGCATTGGATGAAGTGAACAGCCAACAAATACGATAAAACCCGAAATTGTGTCTACTAATGACTTCATCCTTACTGCTCCAAAAGACCACAGCTAGAGAAGTTATTATTTGTAGCAGGGCCTTATTTTTCAATCAAAAGTTACCGTAAACTTACCATAGACGTTAGTGAATACCCAACCTCTAATCGTAAATACACACAAAAAATGAATTGATTAACCGATAAGAATTTGCAAATCAAAATTTTGATCATGCAAAGACAAACAAAACATCACTATTAACACACAATCCCATTCAAAGATTCTTAGTATTGGTTTACTTAAAACTGTGACATTCCATTTTACATTTTACTGAGGAGTCACTAGTCCACAGATGCTTTGACTAATGGACAGCATACAAATGCAATAAATCACAATAATTAAAAAAAAAAGGAAAACAATGACCGTTTCCATTTGCAAGGGCCAGGAGTGAACTAATGGCCATTTGACTGCATGGTTAAACTAGGTTATACACTTGTTATTCTACAAGGCACAGAACTTCAAGAAATGTTAGGTTTGGAAACGCACGCCTGGTCGCCGTCCATCACTACACAAGTTGGCAGAGACTTATCCAGACATTGGCATGTAGCCTTTAAGTGCAAAGCACGCTCTGTGAAACCAGCTTCACTCTTTATTAGTGATGAGTGTTTGAACCACTTTCAACCTGGTGTCCCTATTTTGGGCACGTCATTATAGGTGCAAATTGTAAAAAAAAAAAAAAAAAAGTTTTATCATTTTTAAAGTGAAAATGGAAGTCGTTTTCTTTATTCATTGTGTGATAAGTACATATAGGGGTTCAATGACTTAAACCCTATATACTTAGATGGGTGTGCAAGGGGTCTGTAATTGGCCCCGTCCTTTTCTATCACTCATCAATCTCTGCCGATCTACAAGCTCACACAACGCCTCGTGACGTGTAGTGAGACGATTTTTGTTTTCACTGAATGTTTGCCTATTACGACAAGCCCCGAATAGGGACGCTAGGATTCATGTGGTTGAACTGGTTAAATAAAGAGCTATACTAATCAAACAGGAATACAGCAAAAACACAGTACAGAGCCTAATGGCAACAAGGTGGAGAATGAAGTCATTGTCAAATACCGCCAGGAGACGTCAAAATTCAAAGGGGACCTACTGACCTACAAAGTTGATCTTGGGGGCGGAGGCCTTCTTGACGGGGGCGGTGGAGTTGGCAGACGACAGACTGTTGCCGAGCGCCCCCCCGCCACCGCTCACTATGTTGACCGGCTTCAGGTAGGAGGAGTTGTGGGTGGGAGGCAGAAGCATTGGAGGAGGAGGTGCCCATGGACAGGGACGAAGAGGTGGTGCTGGAGCTGCCCAGGCCAGAGGAGGGGGTCTTACTGGGGGCAGCCGTGGTGGAGGAGGAGGTCTGGGTGACCACGCTGGGCTCCGTGGAAGGGATGGGTTTCCCCAGCTTGGTGTGAAGCTTCACCACCTGGGGAACGGAGCAGAGCAACACGTTTGAGGGTTTGTTGTAAAAAGCAGCTGTCCAAACCCTTTTCTAAATCAGTGGTTCTCAAACTTTTTCGTGTCAAGGACCCCCAAATTGACACTTATTAGCCCACGGACCCCCATTTCAAAAGATATACCAGGGACCCCCATAAGAGAAGATTTTTTACGGCTCTAGCAGTGATTCTCAACCATTTTAACTTCAAGGACCCCCAGTTTGACATGCATTAGGGCTACGGACCCCCATTTAATGGCATTTCTATCACTTGGACCGCAATTTATATTGTAAAATCTATGTTAATTTAACTCTGAGAGTGTACAAATGGAACCAAATGGACCCGTTAGGGTCCATTTGGTTCCATTTGTACACTCTCAGAGTTACAGACCCATAAGGGTCCATTTGGTTCCTATCCATCATTTAGCTGGGGACCCCCTGGAACCCCCTCAAGTACCCCTGGGGGTCCCCGGACCCCACTTTGAGAACCAATGTTCTAAATGACATTGTGTATTGTAACGACATGTATGTTTACGACACTGAATTTTGTTAACTAACACCACTAAACTAAAAGCCTATCCATCCATCCAACATATCACTGTTTATTTGCCATCCTAGGCAGCATGATAGCAAAGCCATGTTCAGCCATTGCTTGAGCATCATGCAAATTACTGTGTGGCTTTGATTGATTGAATTCTTTATCAGCAGTTTGCAAAAAGTACAGAGGCACAGTAAGGCCTACACAATAATGCTAAAAGGATAACACAAAAATCCCTGAGGGCTTGTTTCCATTGTGGTCCTGCGTATTCAATTCATAAAGGCCGAGTTATGTAGGTGGACACATGTTTTTTTTTCTAAAATGAAATTATAGCTATTCAATAAAGGCTTTACCTTCAAGAAGGATTGCCCCTTTTCTTTTCAATTGAAATTAAAAAAAAAAAAATTGTACATCATGCTGAATATCAGTATTGTGGTAAGATCTAAAAACACTGCAGCATGATTTAATACCACAACACAGTCACAGACAAACGTTGGTAATCATTCCAGCGTGTGTCAGTACGGCCAATGCTCTCATATCATAAATCTCATATTTGGGAACACACATGTTGACATCTTTGCTTTAATTGCCAAAACACGTCAAAGCTAAAGTTCCCCTTATGACTTATGAAGCTGTAAAAGGATTGGCTTATGTCTTTATTAAACAAGATATGCAAATATGTTCTGTTTTTTTGTCCTTCCAAACACCTGAACCAAGCATAAAACTTGCGTACCGGAGACGGCCGTTACCATACCACTTGAGAAAGAGGTACTCTAACCCACCGTTTCCCAAACAGTGTGTCGGGACCCATATGTGGGTCGTGTTGTATGGGTCACGCGAGTAAATATGTTTGTTTTGTGTTTCCTAACTTCCTCATTTTTTTATTATTTCAAAAGATTATCAAAACATTCCCAACAAAAAACTTTTTTTCGAAAGCATACAAATACATTTCAAAATCCATTAATTAGAGGGGGAAAAGTACTTTTAAGAATTTGTGAAAATAGCAGATCTACAAGCTCGCAACATGTCGCATCTTGTGAGCTTGTAGATCGGCTATTTTCACTAGTTTGGGTCACGGCGAGACATAAGATTTATTTTGGGTCTGGAGCTAAAAGGTTTGGGAACCACTGCTCTAACGGACATGATTTCATAGTCTGTGTGATACATGGTCACCGCTGATGAACATGGGGAATTATGCTGCTGTCCAAACAAGCAAACTCTCCTCCTCCCCTTACAGGTGTTCCACAGACTATGGTAGCCAAAGTGCCGGTCATGTTGTGTAAACACTTAGTGTTTAAGATCGCCCTAAGGAAAGAATATTTCCATCTTCCCTTCAATCTGCGACATAATATTAAATGAATAACTGTAATAAGCCTGATGCAGGGAAAAACAAATCAGGGTAGGCTATAACAGTAATAGACGAAAAGAAAAATAGCAGTATTGATTCATTTGACCAAGAAATAAATAATCGGTAATTGGATATCGGCCAAAATCGTGCATCCTTAAAATCCTTGCTAAATGAAAAAGCAAAGAATAAAGAAGAGGGGATTTATTTACGGCATTCAGCTGCTTTGTGATAACTGAAGCATCTGGACACCAAAAGGCAATTTTGACGATATAAAAAGCACAGTGTGTACTGAATCAGACAGCTTCTTTCAATCTGTCTTCTGACTGGAAAAGCACTACTTCTTAAATCAAGTCTAACACTGGCATGAAGCAACCAATAGATTACATCGTGATCCCTGCCCACTTTACACAATTCTGTCCTTCTAAGTTGGAGCAGGAAGGGACAAATATTTAGACTAAAATAAAGTCTTGATGTGGGCATAGATTTGCAAGTAAGTCAGGTCAGTGTTCTAGTTAACCAAAGTTATTCATGGATATAAATGTGAATATTAATTCCTATTCATGAACATTTTATAAAACCTATTTGCCTACAATTTTGAGGTATTTCTACTTTACTTGAGTATTTCCAATTTCCAATACTTTTACTTCTACTCCACTACATCTCAGAGGCAAATATTGTACTTTTACTCCACTACAATTATTTGAAAACTTTAGTTACTAGTTACTTTTAAGATATAAATTATTACATTATAAAACATACCTTAACCACTTTAGCCTAATTTTATACATAGTCTATTTGAAAATAGCAGATCTACAAGCTCACAACGCGTCGACGCGTTGTGAGCTTGTAGATCTGCTATTTTCGACATGTGCGACAGTGAAACGTGTCTGAGCGGAAACAATTGCTTGACAGTTTGGTTCCGCATCGACAGTTTCTCCACAATTTAGAGGCAAATGTCACATAATCATAATTATGATGATCCTAATATACAATTGAGAGTGGCGCGCATGCGCGACCGACACGGTACGACCGACCGTGTACCGTCTACTCTCATTACGGTCCTTTTCAACCCCAAAACAAGCCCCAAAAGAAGCGCGACCATCCGCTTACAATAAGCGGACATGGCAGTTGTTGCCAGGTTCAGAGAAACAAGCAACCAGGTTAATGAAAACAACCGCAAAGCCACGGCGTCCTCTAACATTAGTCAACCCAGTACAATGCTGCTCGGTGCAGATAAACACTTGTTGAACCAAACAGTGCGTCAAATGAATGTCTATTTACTGCTAGTAAAACAGTCACATTACAACAGCATCTCCTTCTAGCGTTAAACTCATGTTACTCTATACCAGTGGTTCTCAAACTTTTTCATGTCAAGGACCCCCAAATAGACGCCTATTACCCCACGGACCCCCATTTGAAAAGATAAGCCAGGGACCCCAATAAGAGAAGGTTTTTACGGCTCTCTAGCAGTGATTCTCAACCATTTTAACTTCAAAGGACCCCCAGTTTGACATCCATTAGGCTATTGACCCCCATTTAATGGCATTTATATCTCTGGGACCCCAATTTATATTGTAAAATCAATGTTAATTTAACTCTGAGAGTGTCCAAATGGAACCAAATGGACCCGTTAGGGTCCATTTGGTTCCATTTGGACACTCTCAGAGTTACAGACCCATAAGGGTCCATTTGGTTCCTATCCATCATTTAGCTGGGGACCCCCTGGAACCCCCTCAAGTACCCCTGGGGGTCCCCGGACCCCACTTTGAGAACCGATGAGTTATATCACCACTTTTAACAGCCTGCTCAGGGACTACAGATGAAAGCTAGCTTCTGGCTAACTCTGGTTCATTACACAGATGTGAAAACCAACATGTTGATTAATGTGCATTGTGTCCCTGGTAAATACATAAACATGATAGCAATACTGTTGATAACGTAATCATTTACCTCACTGCCATGCGGAAGTTGTAGGCATACTTTTATAGCCGTTAGCACTGGTTAGCCTAGGTTGTTTTTAACCCAGTTTTCAGAGGCTGTTTATGAAAACAAACCAACAGAGTCCTGGGGCCTGAAACAAACGTAGCCTGGCGTTTGCTCTTAATTCATTTAAGGCCCGTACATGTACATAAACGTTCACATTTCAAATATAAAGTTCTCACCTCACGGCCACGGATGTGACAATTCTGTTCGAGCCCTCAGAATTAACCGTATCGTCAGTATTGTTCAATAAAAAGCATTTTAATCCAATCGGTGGCCATTTTCTCAGCATGTCCACCGTATGCTTTCAACTGCATTACCCATCGGTTGGTAGGTGTACTGCACTCTGTTAGAGTGTGCCCACTATGAGCAAATGGCCACCGATCGGATTAAGATGCGTTTTTATTGAACAATACGGAAGATACAGCTACTTCTGAGGGCCCGTACATAATTATAACATCCGTGGCCATGGGGTAAAAACTGTGTTTGAAATCTGAACGTTCATGTAGTCCAAAAAAGGCGGGGGAAAATAAAAATAAAGTAATAAAGGCGGGAAAAAGGTATGTATCAAGTAATATTACTCACCTCAGACAAAAGAGACGAAATGAAAGTAGATCAGTGATATATGAAGCGAAATCAAGTAGAACAGTTTCCAATAGTAATCTATCATCGACCGGAGAGACCTAGTATCGAGCGACCTAGCATCCGCTGTAAACCTTGAGAACTGAGCCGGGCTCTGCAAGAACGGTGGATTTAAGGGGCGGGACAAAACAACAAGGGCTGTGATTGGTCTGACAAGCAGACATGCGTACATGCAAGAGGGCATCCCCGGGAATGCCCTCTCGCGTGTACGCAAGCACAGCCCCCCCCCCCACACACACACACGCTGTTACAACGCACGCACATGCGCACGCACCCAAACAACTCTATGACGTGCACACACAAACACGGCACGAACACGACACAAGCCCCGCCCCCCTTCCCCACACGCACACACACACACACACACACACACACACACACACACACACACACACACACACACACAGACACACTATTACAAGCACGCACATGCGCACGAACCAAAAATAGATATATTTGTTTTCAATGCAAACGTCATTTCACTAATTTAAAAGTTAAAGAGAAGAAGTAACGAAATATATAACAGCAATAATAATAATAATAATAATAATAATAATAGACATACATTGTAATATTTATTTAACAATGAATATCAATGAATCAATTATATCAATACTGCAATTGTAGAAACACTCTGTTACAAGTTCAAGTCTGGTAATGAAAATGTACTTGAGTAAAAGTACAAAAGTATCGGCATCAAAATATACTTAAAGTGTGGTAGATTGTTGATAGTATTACATTCTTCTCAGTTAGTAAAGTATGTTTACTAATGGCAGTGGATATGAATGAATATATTAATCTATTATTTGAATAGCTTGAATGCACAACATGGTACGTATGTCTATACATATGAAACACAATGTTATACATTATACCAAGGATCTTCAACAGGGGGTCCTCAGAGTTACTACAGGGGGTCCGCCAAATCTTTGTGTGATATGATTTTTCTTTTTTTATATTAACCACTTGAACCCTAGCATCCCTTTTCTGAGGAGAACTTTAGCCAAAAATAGCAGATCTACAAGCTCACAACACCTCGCAGTGCGAGGCGTTGTGAGCTTGTAGATCGGCTATTTTTGGCAAAGAGTTATAGGTGTAGAGGGAGAAAACAGCAGCAAAAGTATATCTGAAAACGCCTGAAAACGTTGAAGACCCCTGCATTATACAATATATGCTGTACCACCCCCCAACGGGGGTCCCTGGCCTGAAAACGTTTAAGACGGTGTTACAGTGAATAATAAATCTACAGAATGAATATATGCTTCCAAAAAAGATGCACACCTTAAAGGATTTGTCTCTCAATGATCAAGTTATTTGAAACTTGTCCGCCATCTTATCATATAATGTAATCATCCAACTATATTACATCTATGGTCTTGTATAAGATCATCCTGAACATTCCTCAAAGCCCCTTTGTTTAACTCATCACCCTATATCGGTTACATTCATCAAACAGGTGGTATACCTAGTTTGTGTAATCTGAATCAGAACAGAAAGTCAAGACTAGTGTATAAATTATGTTAACACACATTGTTAGCACACAATCACACACAAACCTGAAAATAAGTATATTTAAAACCAAATCTTATCAGATGGGGGTCTGTGGACAAATACATGTTAATCTTTTGTCGAAGCAGAAGCAGTACTCCCTGTCATCGTCGAGAAGGTGAAGGTGGCAAACGAAGAAGACTACGTCCTCACACTCTATGGGAAATGAAATCACTGAGTCTGACGGGACAGCAGTTAAATAAAGAATCTTTATTTATATTTCTAATTAAAGTTACAATTGTGTCCTTTCACCAGACTCCCATGAACTACCAAAAGACAAAGTACAAAGTAACCAATAACGAAAATCATACCAAACATTAAAAACACTTATATACTTATATAGCTTTACATATACACTAATTCCTACACTAATTTAAAAGCTTAAACTTGATCTGCTAATGATTTGTGAAATGTCTCAGTTCCAGAACTGAGCCGTCCGAACTGCAGTCCCTGAGGCAGCATGTGGGCGACCTTCTAGATGGAGCTCAAGGCCTGCAAGAGGTCACACAGAAAATTCAAGGTGTAGTGTCTGCTACCCAGGAGCTGGTGGAACCACAGGCAAAATGCCAAATAGGCATTTGCCTGCCTGCTCTGCAGAGGTATTGTTTCCATTTTGCATCGGTAACACAGTAATAATCCAATATAGTATTGGAATTAGTGTTGTGACAACTGGCTTGAACGGTTAAAATATATTGACTGTATATAAAATTTTGACGTAAAAGAAAAAAATATGGATTGAGAGACAAGTAAATAAAATGTTAAGACTTTGCTTTTCAGGAAATAAAACAAAGAGAATCAAAAATCATTCAACAAATATGAATGGAGTCAGCTATCCATACTAGCATAGATAAATGTCTGATTTTCAAACCCAACTTTTTATCAAACCAAAATTGTATCTATTGATGACATCATGTCACAAGACGGACATTTGTCCACCTAGACTAGTCCACACCAGTTATGGCTGGTGTGGACACTGAAAAATGTGTGTATAATATCAATGATAAATGATAAAATGTGTGTTTTTCTTGCGTGTATTTTTTCTTTCTTTTTCTAAATAGAAACAATGACACAGCCCATGCTGTCCTCCTGCTCCAAACGCCTGGTCGGGTGTCGTGTCTGTATTGCAGAGCGGGAGAACGGGCCTTGCCCAAATGCAGAATGTCAGAATGTCTGGAAATATCTGTACATCTGTAGAGTCAAGTGAAGAGACCATAGATCATAGTTATACTGCCACTACTTTCAGCTCATTTGCATTACAACATACCATTTGTTTATCGCAAATGAAATTGCAATCTCATAAAACTTTTAGTAACCAGGTTAAAGTTAAAAAGATGGCATTACTTGGGTGAGGCCTTCACTTAAATTTGTCAAATCTGTCCCAGCAGAGTGATTGAGGTCGCCCACATGCTTGAGCTCATACCATACCTATGAGTGCTGTCGCTCCACCCTGAGTTTGAAGTGCTGTCCGTCAAGTGTAGGCCACCTGGTTGTGCCTGAGCTCATAGGAGGGCAGGTGGGAGGCTATCAGCACCTGGGGGAGTGTAAAATAATTTGACGCATCAATTATTTTCAGTTGATCATGAATTAATATAGCTGCTGCAGGATGCATTAAACCTTAATGCATCCTGCTAAGTCACCCCTTAATAATTAAGTGGTGACTTAACGGTTTCACATGGGGCATCTTTGTATGTGTGCTGTAGCCACATACCATTTTCATTCAGCTGAATGGCGTTGGTCGTCTTGCTGAGCTGGGTGAGCTGGGTCAGGATGGTCATCAACGAGGGTGGGATCTCGCCCACACAGCTGGTCCTAGACACGCAAGAGGACAACGTACACAGTCAAATCCCCAGTGTTCATTCAATTTGTACACTAACTAGTGACCAGGAGATTATTTTTGGGAACTTGGGCGTGGGAGAATACAGTATGTAGTTGAGCACGTTGGCCATGTCAGCTTTTTTTTCTTCACGAAGTGCAAATACACACTTGAACACTTGAACAACACTCAACAGGTCTTCAAATTGCCCATTGGTTAGTCGCCTAAGTAGCCTAAGCTTCAAAATGATGATATGTGAAGGGTGGAGGATGACGGGCAGAAAGAGCGCTAGTATATCCTAGGATATATTCACTTCTGAACTGCACAATGCTCTGAGTGTTCATGAAGAAGACCTCTCTCTGACTTCCTGTTCAGGGTAGCAGCATGGCTGTCGAGGATGTTGGCGATCTGGAAATGAGGGATAACATTCCATGTTCATAATTAAACCATTTGTCTTGATTTGAAGTAAGAAAGAACCTGTCTGAATCATGTGAATACATATATAGCCTCATTTAGAAACGAGCGCTCGTGCATTACCATTACATTTCTAAGTGTACTAGTTCCGAGATTGCCCTTCTCGCTGATCTGAATTGGGATTGGTTGACTGATAAATCTGCTAGTTTTAAACAGCAATGTGATTCCCTAAATTTAACACAGATCATCCATAGCCCCACTAGATTTAACCCTGCCAGACCGGATGGTGACACTCTGATTGATATTATATTAACAAATGCAGCGCACAAATATGTTTCTATTGGTGTGTTTGCAAATGATTTGAGTGACCATTGTACTATTGCTTGTGTCAGGAATACTAAGCTGCCCAAAACCAACGGCCTGACTGTTATCAGGCGCTGCTTTAAACACTTTTCGGAACAAGCCTTCCTTCACGATTTGGCTGCCATTGACTGGTTTCGCATGTCCTTAATCCCATCAATGGATGAGGCCTTTCGGCTCTTTCACGAACAGTTTCTCCATTTGATGAACAAACATGCACCTCTCAAAAAAATCAGAATTAAGAACCGAGCAAATCCCTGGTTTTCAAGGAATCTGGCTGATCTGATACATGAAAGAAATAGGCAATGGTCACTTGCAAGAAAGTCAAAATTGGCTCACGATTGGCTTCTATTTCGTGTCTTGAGAAATAAATGTACGGTCCTCACCAGGAAGTTGAGATCGGAACATTATTTATCTCTCACTAGTGACACCTCCAGTAATCATTGTCAATTCTGGAGAGTAGTTAAAACCCTTCAACAGAAAGGAGTAGCAGGCCCACCGCCTAAAATTCGGGTTGGTGATTCCTTCACTTCGGACAAAAAATGTATGTCTAATACTTTTAACATGCATTTTAAAAGGGCGGGACACATCTTTGATGAGAAAAACGCCAAAGCTCCTCAGAATGAAGCCCAGGAAAATGCTGGCTCATCTGTTGTTTCGGATTTTAGTTTTGATTTCTCTCCCATCCTGGTTTCGGATGTTGTGCATGCCCTGTCCACCCTAGACCCTAAAAAGTCTGCTGGCCCAGATGGCCTTGACCCTTTCTTCTTAAAATTATCATCGGCTGTCATTGCTCAACCTGTTACTGATTTGTTCAACATCTCTCTATCCACCCAAAGTTTACCAGAAGCGTGGAAACAAGCAAATGTTTCCCCTCTTCTCAAGGCTGGTGACCCTTGTGACGTAAACAATTATAGACCTATCTCTAACCTCTCTGCCTTGGCTAAGATCCTAGAAGGTCAAGTATCAAAACAGGTAAAAGGGTTTCTTGATTCACACTCTATCTTAAATCCCATGCAGTCAGGTTTTAGAGCAAAACATAGTACTGTAACGGCGTGCCTTAATGTTATTGACGACATCAGGGCAGCCTTGGGTAAAAAATCTTTTTGTGCTGCCTTATTCATTGATTTGAGCAAGGCCTTTGACACCGTTGATCCTCATGTACTGCTCAAGGTCCTTTCTAATGCTGGTTTCTGTCACAATGTGCTAGGCTGGTTCAAAAACTATTTAATTGGCCGCACACAGTGTGTTAAATTTGGTGACACTGTTTCAGATTCCATCACCCTTGAGAAGGGAGTCCCTCAAGGTTCCATTCTTGGTCCATTGCTTTTTCTGTTATATGTCAATCATATTTGCAGTCAATCTAAGCATTGTAAGTATCACATGTATGCTGATGACACAGTTCTGTATTCCTGTGCCCCTTCTCTTGACGTGGCAGTGTCAAACTTGGCTTCAGATTTTGTCTCTCTGCAGCATGAATTGGTAAACAGCAAATTGCTACTAAATGGCCAAAAAACAAAGGCCATGCTATTTGCTCCAAATAGCACCGTCTATAGCCCCCCAAACATCACCACTCTCGATGGAGTAACCATCGAATGGGTGGCGCTATATAAATACCTTGGGATTTGGTTGGATAACAAGCTAAACTTCAATCATCATATTGAAGCCTTGGCAAAGAAGTTGAAGTTCACACTGAGCTTCTTCTATCGAATGAAGTCCTGTTTTTCTTCTGCCTCAAGGAAAAGGCTGGTCACTAGCCTTTTTATGTCGCAACTTGATTATGGAGATGTTGTGTACCGATTCGCCTGTTCCTCAACATTGGGCAGACTTGATCCCCTGTTTCATGCTGCACTGAGGTTTATTACCAGCTCTACCTACAGGACACACCATTGTATTCTGTACTCTTTAGTAGGATGGTCATCCTTAGCATCTCGCAGGTTGCTACATTGGTACACTTTTATCTACAAAGCCATTCTTGGTAATCTCCCTAGTTATATTGGTTCAACATTTAATTTAGTCCAAAATTCGCTTAACCTCAGATCAAATGCTTGGATGCGCTACGTCATACCAGACACCAAATCTGAGGCAGGGAAAAAGAGCCTTGCATTTTTTGGGCCCTGGTCATGGAATGACCTACAGACCAGACTAAAATTGGCTTCTTTGATCCCCCTAGTGAGTTTTAAGAGGATTGCCATGGGCACATTCTCCAGCCACTGCTCCTGCTTTGACGAGTAGCAAATGCTGTGATCTTAGTTTTGTATTAGTTTAATAGTTTTAAGATGTATTGTTGTTATTAGCCTTTTAATAATTAGTCTGTATTTGGTGCTTTTGGTAGTAGATTTTCGGTATTATGGATGACATGTTTGTCTTTGTTATGTCTTGTTATGTTGTTACTGGCAGAGCTGTGTAACATTTATTTGCCTCTTCTCTTGGCCAGTGCGCAGTAAAAGAGACATTGGTCTCAATGTGATTTTACTGGTTAAATAAAGGTTAAATAAAAAAAATAAAAAATAAAAACCTGCTGGGTGCTGGCTTGGGTAATGGCACAGCCCTGAGGTTATGTTGCTGACATACTGTGTCATGTCTTTCTTGACAGCCTTCTCAACAGCAGGGAGAATGCGACCAGACACACTGGTCATGATGTCCTGCAGCTCCAACACTGGCAAGGAGGGATCTCGCATGGTCTTCATCAGCCTCTCCACCCGCTCCCTAAGCTGGGGAGATAGAAAGAACAGCATGTTTACAGATCACATTCAGTATTATATAAAGGGGGGGGGGGGGGGGGGGGGTCAGAGTGGTCCTCGTAGAGTCTTTTGCTCCTCCGATCAGATAAGAACAAGTCCCTAGTCACTACTTAACAAGGAGAATGTATGCTGGAACAATGACTGATACAAAACAAGGAGTAGGACCATTCTGCCCCCCCCCCCCTTATATATGAAAGCACCAAACACCTTAATATAATAATACATATAACAAGTTTGTTCGTATAGAGCCCTATCCACAAATCCACCATTTAACTTCCACACTCCACGTTATAAAAAAACATTGGTGTTTTGTGTGCCGCATTCTGTTTGTGTGACATGCATGATGTAAAGCGTTGGTTCTCAAAGTGGGGTCCGGGGACCCCCAGGGGTCCTTGAGGGAGTTCCATGGGGTACCCAGCTAAATGATGGATAGGAACCAAATGGAACCTTATGGATCTGTAACTCTGAGAGTGTACAAATGGTTCCAAATGGACCCTAACGGGTCCATTTGGAACCATGTGTACACTCTCAGAGTTAAATTAACATTGACTTTACAATATAAATTGGGGTCCCAGAGATAGTAAGGCCATTAAATGGGGGTCCGTATAGACAAGGTATGTCAGTATGTTTGCTCTGCTCAGTAGTGGCAAGAAGAACCCACTCTGTGCTGAGATCAGCCACAAACACCAACACATTACGAGCAACACACGCAGCCAACGGACACTCCAGCACCTCCTCAGAGGAAGACGACTCACGTCTTAGAAGGTCAGCTCTGTCTGAGCTTCCTGGAGGCTCTGGTTGAGGTGGAACGTAGACACGAGGTTCAGTAGACACAGGAGGCACTGGTGGAGGCAGGGGCTTTGGTGCTGAAAAAAACACACTCAACCACACAACCACAACCACAAGCACACCCACACCCACAGGCAGATAACCACGGCCTGCGCGCACGCACGCACGCACGCACGCACGCACGCACGCACGCACGCGCGCACACACACACACACACACACACACACACACACACACACACACACACACACACACACACACACACACACACACACACACACACACACACACACACACACACACACACACATTTTTTTTATAAAAAGTGAAAAAATATTACATTTATTTCCATGGCCTACTGGAAGTGTGCCAAAAAAATGTACGCTGATCAGTCCAGTGATTATGTGATTAACCATGGAGAGAGAGACAGACAGACAGACAGACAGACTCACATTTTGAAAAGAGTTTTCTGGGCGGAGGTTCTGGTGGATGTGGACCATCAAATTGATGAACAACTTCAACCTTCACCCCCTCAAACGCTGTAGGATCTGGAGGCACAAACAATCATTAACAACAAGTTAAGAGCTGTGGGGAAGATGGAGCATTACCCGAGGTTCTGTAGTACATGCCCATAGACGAGGAAGTATTGGATCTGATCAAACAAGCACACACGTCTGGCGAACTGCCGGAGCTGTGGCGCACAATGATCATCCTTTAAAGCAAAAATACACATATCTGTGCCGTGTTTCCTTTTAAAACCAAACTGGTTGTCAGCTGTGGTAATATACCTATCCAGCCTGTCCATCAGAATTTTATCCAGCACTTTGGAGAGAATGCTTATTTTCCCAGTTTTGCCCTTAATAACTGGCACAAGTAGCACAGATAACATGGAATCTGGTAAGACACCATGGTTAAGGAATCCAGTATAGAGCAAGAAGAGGAGCAAGCTTAAGACTGGCATATAATGAAGCTAGAAAATAACAAAGCTTCATACAGCATTACTGACTCCACTGTAGCTACGGACAGCCTCCTCTTGAGGTTGTGAGGTCTCCTATCATCAGGGTCCCCACACATTTTTAGCAATGAATTTCCAAAACTTTTCCAGAATATTTAGCCTATTTTCCAGGCCTATATAACAATCATTCGGCGCAATAATGTGTCTCTTACTCCTATGTAGAATGCCCAAAGATAGGCAGTGTAGCAAAAATAAAGTTTGAGACATACATTAGGCTGCCGTCACACAGCCCGTTCGGCGAAAAACTACTTATGTTACATATTTCGTGTAATATTATTCATGTTTATGAAAATGTTTTGTTTTAACAAAATCAATAGCCAAAAACAATGCATAGCCAAATATTTTTCCAGGACCCTTGATAAATTCCAGGACCTTTGATGATGTTTGATCAATTTCAAACCTTTTCCAGTACTGGATTTTTTTTTTTTTTTTCCAAAATATTTCCAGGAATTTCATGACCGTGGGGACCCTGTATCATGTCAGATTTCCACACTCCGGACCCTCAGGTCCTGTTCCATTGAAGCAGTCCACGCACCTCGACATATTCTAAACCCTTGACTGCACCGTCCCGTCTGCATTAGTAATGGTTTTGTCCTCTGTGTTAACAGTCAATACTTTTATTTCCTTGGTATTGAGCTTGGGGCAGATGTTTGCGAAGCACAAATGAAGCTTTACAATCTAATCTACTCCATCATGCAGAGATGTTGCTTGCCAAAAAATAACTGAATAAAGTGGCCTTGAGGGAACTGCTTCGCGACACCGTAAGTCGCACAGTATAAACAAATTAATATATGTTTTGGGCTTTACATCTCATTCAACCGTGATGTGCAAAATCTACAGCTTTTGTTTAGTTTTGTTAATGTTATACATGAATGATGGCGCAAGGCAGTTGCCTGCAATGTGTGTCACCAACTTTCACCACTTTATCCATTGCAGACAGACAGTCACTGTGCTTGCTTGTATAATATTCACGACCCATACAAGTTCGGGGTTTGACGGTTTTTATTATCGTCAATTGGGTCTGGCTTGGTTCAGATTCTTTCACTACGTGGCCCCGGTTCTGTTTATCATTACACCCTTATATATATATATTATATATGTTTATCATAACACCCAAGAGAACCACCCGTACGCAGCGCTGATTAGGAGGTGACACAGCTGTGTAAAGCTTCATTTGTGCTTCGCCGTATGTCTGTGTTGTTGCGTATCAAAAATTGCAGACATACAAGCTCACAAGGTGGCGCGTTGCGACGTATTGTGGGCTTGTAGGTCTGATATTTTAAACGTGCAACACCAACGTACGAAGAATAGGCTGATCTATCAGATAGCTGCAGCTATCTGATACTGTCGGTTTTGATAGTTGTACTACTTCATCCAAATAATAATATTAATAATAGGCTTAAATTATAAAATTGCCTATTAACAGCATTTTTCCAGCCGGCCACACACACACACACACACACACACACACACACACACACACACACACACACACACACACACACACACACACACACACACACAATATAGTCAGAGGACCACAGCACTAGAAAACAGAGCGGATCGTATCCCTCAGAGTAAAGTGTCTGATCTACAAGCTCACAGGCTTCTGGACATGCAGCTTATGTTATGTTTTATGAATAATTAGATGAATCATTAATCATCTAAATCTGCAGAGTAACTAGTACATAGACGGTTCAAATTAATGTAATGAAGTAAAAAGTACAACATCTGATTAAGTGTAGTAGAAGTATCAGGACATGGAAATACTCAACTTGAGTAAAAGTACCTTCAAATTGTTTCAAAATAACGTGAGTAAATGTCCTGGATGGTTTTATGCTGACAGAGCCATACTCGGCTCAGCTTCACCTGCTGAGCCGAGTCATCACTTTATGAATTCATAAATGACATTAAATGAGATTAAAATACATATAAGTAACCCCCATCAAACTGTGAGGGGGAGAGACCTGGGAGCATCGTCTCCTTTCCTGCCAATTCATTATTATATTGGACAAAGTACTCTACCCCAGTGCAAAGTACAGATACCCCTGGTCAAATATTACGATCAATATTATGTCTTTTTAATATCAATGTGTTGCTGTAAGGCCTAGGCTATTAAAATGTACACATTTCCCTCCCATCAAAGATAGTGAAAAACAATTGCAGATCTACAAGCTCAAAATGTGGTGCGGAATGTGAGTTTGTAGATCTGCTGTGTTCTCTATATCTGAAATGGGTTGCTCAAGTGGTGAATTAATAATGTACTTTTTTTCAAAAAAGAAAGGAACTGGTTGGAATAACGTGTTCCATCCACGCACAACGTCCTACCGGGGAAACTACATCCTGTCAGGTGATAAGAAGCTACGTCCTACCGGGGAAACTCCCCCCTGTCAGGGGATAAGAAGTTACGTCCTACCGGGGAAACTCCCCCCTGTCAGGTGATAAGAAGCTACGTCCTACCGGGGAAACTCCCCCCTGTCAGGTGATAAGAAGCTACGTCCTACAGGGGAAACTCCCCCCTGTCAGGTGATAAGAAGCTACGTCCTACCGGGGAAACTCCTCCCTGTCAGGTGATAAGAAGCTACGTCCTACCGGGGAAACTCCCCCCTGTCAGGTGATAAGAAGCTACGTCCTACCGGGGAAACTCCCCCCTGTCAGGTGATAAGAAGCTACGTCCTACCGGGGAAACTCCTCCCTGTCAGGTGATAAGAAGCTACGTCCTACCGGGGAAACTCCCCCCTGTCAGGTGATAAGAAGCTACGTCCTACCGGGGAAACTCCTCCCTGTCAGGTGATAAGAAGCTACGTCCTACCGGGGAAACTCCTCCCTGTCAGGTGATAAGAAGCTACGTCCTACCGGGGAAACTCCCCCCTGTCAGGTGATAAGAAGCTGCGTCCTACCGGGGAAACTCCTCCCTGTCAGGTGATAAGAAGCTACGTCCTACCGGGGAAACTCCCCCCTGTCAGGTGATAAGAAGCTACGTCCTACCGGGGAAACTCCTCCCTGTCAGGTGATAAGAAGCTACGTCCTACCGGGGAAACTACATCCTGTCAGGTGATAAGAAGCTACGTCCTACCGGGGAAACTCCTCCCTGTCAGGTGATAAGAAGCTACGTCCTACCGGGGAAACTCCCCCCTGTCAGGTGATAAGAAGCGGCCTGCTCACTCCTCACACATTGAAGGAAGCATGAGCTCAGTTCGGGGCTCTCCCCAGGCTGGCAGAGGGAGAGTAGCGCCCAGGATTACAAGCTTAGGCATTTGGCACTGGGTGAAAAAGGGGTTACAAAATCGTGTGATAAAAATGTAAAGGAAAAAAACTGGAAAGGTTAATTGTACGGTACATTTCAAAGTGCATTGCATCAAATATTAACGCAGCACTTCACCTTATCTCCTGATCTCCATTTAATGGACCTTCACTAATTCTCTGTGCTCAACTCTGAGCCTACCAGTGACATCATCGGTAGGCAGGTTTGGTCATTTCAAACAATATTTCAAACTGTTGTTCCCCTTTAAATTGCTGCAAGAACAATAAGCTTCTATGTCAACATGCTAACTTTCCAGGAAGATAAAGGCTGCAGTAAAATAAAATACTAAGAGTTTCAGCAGACCTTGTAGCAGTTTTTTAGGAGTTTGTTCCAGATCTATTGAGCAAGAAAACTGTTTAACATGTTTAGGTTCAGAGAGCAGGCCTGGACACACCTGGACACTTCTGGACACACCTGGACAGCCCTGGATACACCTGGACAGCCCTGGATACACCTGGAGCGCCCTGGATACACCAGGACAGACCTGGACACACCTGGACAGACCTGGACACACCTGGACTTCTGAACTTTCTACTGCATTGACAGACTTCTGCAGGTCCCGGCCAGCGTTGCCAGATTTTGGGAGAGAAATAAGCAACCAGGTCTATGAAAACAAGCCCAAAGCGGAAGAAAGGAAAACTGTGTGCATTTTTCTTGTTGATATCAATGCATTGCTGTGTTTAGGGTTAGGGTAATGACCCTAACCCTAAACACGTCCTAGCTCTATTATAAATGTATAATAGAGCTTAAGTAGTCAATTAATAAATGTATCCCACATGAGCACTTTAACCCTACTGTATACATCAGCTATTTGAAAATAGACCATTTAAAATGTCAGAATCATAAGGTGGTCATAATCATAAGGTGGTCAGAATCATAAGGTGGTCATAATCATAAGGTGGTCAGAATCATAAGGTGGTCAGAATCATAAGGTGGTCAGAATCATAAGGTGGTCATAATCATACGGTGGTCAGAATCATAAGGTGGTCAGAATCATAAGGTGGTCATAATCGTAAGGTGGTCATAATCATAAGGTGGTCAGAATCATAAGGTGGTCATAATCATAAGGTGGTCATAATCATAAGGTGGTCAGAATCATAAGGTGGTCATAATCATAAGGTGGTCAGAATCATAAGGTGGTCATAATCATAAGGTGGTCATAATCATAAGGTGGTCATAATCATAAGGTGGTCATAATCATACGGTGGTCATAATCATAAGGTGGTCATAATCATAAGGTGGTCATAATCATAAGGTGGTCATAATCATAAGGTGGTCAGAATCATAAGGTGGTCAGAATCATAAGGTGGATGGTTCTGGGGTCTTATAAAAAGGGTCACAGCTCAGAGGCTAAAGGAAAACTGCAAAGTATTGTTTTTATTTTGATATCAATTGCTGTGCTTAGGGTTAAGGTTATTTATAATAGATCAACCTTTCAAACTGTCAGTAAAACATGCTATAAAAGGGTCTGTCAGTAAAACATGCTATAAAAGGGTCTGGGCTCGGCTGAGAGGTTGTGTTTATGAATAAAACATGAGAGTGTTTTTTACCAGGAGAGCAAAGGTCTGGAAGCAGACACTGTGGGGGAGGTTTTCATTACTTAACCCATTCCATCCAGGAACGCATTTCTGTGTCATTTTAAGATTTATTTGGCTATTCGAAAATAGCAGATCTACAAGCTCATAGTGCTATGGGCTTGTAGATCTGCTATTTTCGAAGAAAAAAACAACCATGAAATCTTTGAATATATAACCTATATATAAAAATTAAGCGGACATTTTTAACTCAAATATTTGCTTCTGGGGGTCCCTGGAACAAAACGTTTTTAGATGGGGGTCAGTGGACAAATACATATCATTTTGGGAACCACTGATATAGAAACATTTTTCAAAACAACTGGATTTAGAAGACATTTGTAAAATCCCCCAGAAGCAACGATTTGAGACACAAATGTTTGCTTTAAAAATATATATTTATATTCAAAGATTTGCACAAAATGTCCAGATGTATCAAAAAATAACAGATCTACAAGCTCGTAGCGCGGCAGTTTTGTCCAGGGTGTTTAAGAGAAGAAGAGTCTAGGACGCGTGGAGCGTTGTCCAGGGTGTTTTAGAGAAGAGAGAAGAGTCTAGGACGTGTGGAGCGTTGTCCAGAGTGTTTTAGAGAAGAGAGAAGAGTCTAGGACGTGTGGAGCGTTGTCCAGGGTGTTTTAGAGAAGAGAGAAGAGTCTAGGACGTGTGGTGCGTTGTCCAGGGTGTTTTAGAGAAGAGAGAAGAGTCTAGGACGTGTGGAGCGTTGTCCAGGGTGTTTTAGAGAAGAGAGAAGAGTCTAGGACGTGTGGAGCGTTGTCCAGAGTGTTTTAGAGAAGAGAGAAGAGTCTAGGACATGTGGAGCGTTGTCCAGAGTGTTTTAGAGAAGAGAGAAGAGTCTAGGACGTGTGGAGCGTTGTCCAGGGTGTTTTAGAGAAGAGTCTAGGACGTGTGGAGCGTTGTCCAGGGTGTTTTAGAGAAGAGAGAAGAGTCTAGGACGTGTGGAGCGTTGTCCAGGGTGTTTTAGAGAAGAGAGAAGAGTCTAGGACGTGTGGAGCATTGTACAAAGTGATTTAGAGAAGAGAGAAGAGTCTAGGACGTGTGGAGCGTTGTCCAGAGTGTTTTAGAGAAGAGATAAGAGTCTAGGACGTGTGGAGCGTTGTCCAGGGTGTTTTAGAGAAGAGAGAAGAGTCTAGGACGTGTGGAGCGTTGTCCAGAGTGTTTTATAGAAGAGAGAAGAGTCTAGGACGTGTGGAGCATTGTCCAGGGTGTTTTAAAGAAGAGAGAAGAGTCTAGGACGTGTGGAGCGTTGTCCAGGGTGTTTTAAAGAAGAGAGAAGAGTCTAGGACGTGTGGAGCGTTGTCCAGGGTGATTTAGAGAAGAGAGAAGAGTCTAGGACGTGTGGAGCGTTGTCCAGAGTGTTTTATAGAAGAGAGAAGAGTCTAGGACGTGTGGAGCGTTGTCCAGAGTGTTTTAGAGAAGAGAGAAGAGTCTAGGACGTGTCGAGCGCTGTCCAGCGCGTTTAAAAATCTTTTGAAAATAGCAGATCTACAAGCTCCCAATGCGTCGCGATGCAACGCATTCGGAGCTTGTAGATCTGCTATTTTCAAATGGCCGAAATGTGTATATAGGGCTGAAGTGGATAATGTATGTTTTGTTATAATAATCTAAATCTATAAAGTAACTAGTAACTAAAACTTTCAAATAATTGTAGTGGAGTAAAAGCACAATATTTGCCTCTGAGATATAGTGGAGTAGAAGTAAGAGTACTGAAAATTGGAAATAATCCAGTTAAGTAAAAGTACATTACTTAAGTAAATGTACTTAAATTACTTTCCACTGTATGTGTGATCAATGTGCATTAGATGTGTGTGTAAGCCTACAGTTAGAACACATTTGTGATGAAAAACTAGACAATATTCTACGTTAGAACACAGATTATTTCACATAATCTGCTCCGGCATAATTTGACAAAAACCACCAGCAAACCAGATTATGATGGAAGGTTAATCTGAACAGATTATGCTTCTGCAGCGTGACAGATGATGTGTGGAGGCTGTGTGCTCTCTGCAGGGCTGTCAGCTTCTATCACACTCACTGTGTGTGTGTGTGTGTGTGTGTGTGTGTGTGTGTGTGTGTGTGTGTGTGTGTGTGTGTGTGTGTGTGTGTGTGTGTGTGTGTGTGTGTGTGTGTGTGGGGTGATAGCTGAATGCATGCTTCCCAAATGCTGCACACATGGATTACAATTTAGCCCCCTCTCTCTCTCTCTCTCTCTCTCTCTCTCTCTCTCTCTCTCTCTCTCTCTCTCTCTCTCTCTCTCTCTCTCTCTCTCTCTCTCTCTCTCTCATATCAGACGCTCCGGAGTGTCTTACAGTGAACAAGGTAAACACACCTAGAATACAGAGACAGTGTAGTGTCTCTGTAAACTATAGGATCATAGAATACAGAGACAGTGTAGTGTCTCAGTAAACTATAGGATCATAGAATACAGAGACAGTGTAGTGTCTCAGTAAACTATAGGATCATAGAATACAGAGACAGTGTAGTGTCTCAGTAAACTATAGGATCATAGAATACAGAGACAGTGTAGTGTCTCAGTAAACTATAGGATCATAGAATACAGAGAGACAGTGTAGTGTCTCAGTAAACTATAGGATCATAGAATACAGAGACAGTGTAGTGTCTCAGTAAACTATAGGATCATAGAATACAGAGACAGTGTAGTGTCTCAGTAAACTATAGGATCATAGAATACAGAGAGACAGTGTAGTGTCTCAGTAAACTATAGGATCATAGAATACAGAGACAGTGTAGTGTCTCAGTAAACTATAGGATCATAGAATACAGAGACAGTGTAGTGTCTCAGTAAACGATATGATCATAGAATACAGAGACAGTGTAGTGTCTCAGTAAACTATAGGATCATAGAATACAGAGAGACAGTGTAGTGTCTCAGTAAACTATAGGATCATAGAATACAGAGACAGTGTAGTGTCTCAGTAAACTATAGGATCATAGAATACAGAGAGACAGTGTAGTGTCTCAGTAAACTATAGGATCATAGAATACAGAGAGACAGTGTAGTGTCTCAGTAAACTATAGGATCATAGAATACAGAGACAGTGTAGTGTCTCAGTAAACTATAGGATCATAGAATACAGAGACAGTGTAGTGTCTCAGTAAACTATAGGATCATAGAATACAGAGAGACAGTGTAGTGTCTCAGTAAACTA
>NC_139949.1:54605626-54613126 GCF_963454915.1 Gymnoscopelus microlampas | reverse complement strand
ACACTCTCTTAAACTGAAACACTGTTGTACAACTCTTCAACTCCTTGCACTGCGAATTCCATAATTTTATACCTGTAACAGAGATACACATTTGTTTTAATGTTGTTCGAGCAAACAGATGTTTAAAATCATCTCTTCTTCTGTTGGCCTCTTCCTGTGAGTTCAAATTAAATAACTTTTGTAACTGTTTTGGTAACCCTTTGTATTTCGCTTTGTACACAATTAATAATGTTCGTAACTCAATTAAATCCATTATTTTCAACAAACCTGATAAAATAAAAAGTCTGTTAGTATGTGCTCTAAAATCCTCTTTGTAAATGATTCTTAAAGCTCTTTTTTGTAATCTAACCAAAGGAATGATGTTACTCTCATATGTGTTGCCCCACACTTCCAGGCAGTAAACAAAATATGGTAACACCAGTGTACAATACAACATTCTCAGTATACTCGTATCTAAATAATATTTTACCTTGTTCAAAATAAAAAGACTTTTAGCCACTTTGGCTTTTACATGTGCTATATGATTTTTCCATGTTAATTTGTCGTCTAATATAACACCAAGAAATCTAAATTCATACACTCTTTCGATGTTCACGCCATCTATAGAAAGCAATATTTCATCCTTTTTCCGATTGGAAAAAATCATAAATTTCGTTTTTTTCAAATTTAAAGATAACTTATTTTTGTTAAACCACCTTTTAAGTTTCACCATTTCATTTGTAATGCTCTCTGCTACCTTTCTTAAATTGTCCCCTGAACAAAAAAATTTTGTGTCATCTGCAAACAAAACAAACTGCATTATCTTTGAGACTTCACAAATGTCATTAATATATAAAATAAAAAGTTTAGGTCCCAAAACCGATCCTTGTGGGACCCCGCATTCAATTCTCTTACATTCCGATGTATAGCCCTCCAACTGTACGTATTGTTGCCTGTTATCAAGATAACTGATTAACCACTCTAATACTACACCTCTCACACCATATTTATTCAATTTAGAAATCAGTATAGAGTGATTAATTGTGTCGAAGGCCTTTTTTAAGTCAATAAATACACCTATTGTGTATTTATATTCGTCTATTGCTGTTGTTATTTCATCAGTTATTTTCATAAGTGCCAAAGCTGTGGACCGATTGGTTCTAAAACCATACTGACTCTCACTCAGCAGGTGATTCTTTTCAATGAAAGAATCTAATCTCTGTACATACAGCTTTTCAAGAACCTTTGAAAACTGGGAAAGCAACGAAACTGGTCTATAATTAGTAAATTCATGTTTGTCTCCAGTCTTAAAAAGTGGAATGACCTTTGCAGTTTTCATCCTGTCTGGAAAAACTCCTGTACTAAAAGAAAGATTACAGATGTAACTAAAAGGTTTCATTATACAGTCAATGGTCTTTTTCACAATGATCATATCTATCCCATCACTGTCAGTTGATGTCTTGTTCTTTGATTTTGCTACAATAGATTTAATTTCATTTTCACCCACTTCTCCTAGATACATGGACTGCATTATACTTCCCCCTTCCCATTCACCATCGTTTTGTCCATCATGTTGTGGAATAGAATTAGCCAGACTTGGCCCAACATTAACAAAAAACGAATTAAATTCATTTACCACTTCATTCATATTTTCTATGACTCTCTTATTGTCATTGGTAAAATAAGTAGGCAAATCTGTAGATGCATTTTTATTCCCTATTACCTGATTTAAAATCCCTTTAAGATTATTTTTGTTTTCTTCCAGCCTCTTGTTATAGTATTCCTTCTTTGCCTGTCTCATTATGATTGTCAATTTATTTTTGTACACCTTGTATTTGATTTCAGCAGTTTTTGTTCAAAATTTCATAAAGTCTCTATAAAGTTTGTTTTTCTTTTTGCCTGCATTTTGTAGACCTTTTGTTATCCAAGGCTTTTTACTATAACTACTATTACTTTTGCATTGTCTTATTGGGCAACATTTATCATAATGCGATAGAAAAATATTCAAAAAGGTTTCATATGCCACATTTACCTCCTCTGTAAACACTCCTTCCCACTTTTCATTTAAGAGGTAATTTCTAAACTTTTTTATTGTTTCCTCTGTTCTAACCCTCATATATCTATAGCAATTGTCCTCTTTCTTACTCTTTATTTGACAGTTGAATGTTACAAATACAGGTAAATGATCGCTTATGTCATTTATTATTAAACCACTCTTAATATTACTCTCTAATACATTGATAAAAAATGTTGTCAATTAACGTCGCACTAGTCGTCGTAATTCGACTGGGCTTGGTGATTAAGGGGTAGAACCCTCTACTATATAATGCGTCCAAAAAATCTGATGTAGCTTTATGTTTCAATACATTAATAAGGTCAATGTTGGTGTCTCCACAAATTAAACACGTCTTGTTTTCATTTAACCCATTCATTAATTCTTCCAGATTTTCTTTGAACATTTCTACATTAGACCCAGGTGTTCTGTATACACACATAACTACGATGTTTCTCTTCCCTTCTAGCTCTATTTCCACCGTTAGGCATTCCATTAAATCATCAATTTTAGTAGTCATATTTTCAACCACTCTACACTTCAGGTCACTATCAACAAGCAGGGCGACACCACCACCCCTCCTGTTAGCCCTATTGGTATAAAATAATTCATAACCTTTCAAATGAAAATCAAAACCTCTCTTTTCTTTCAACCACGTCTCAGATAAAGCAATCACCTTAAATTTACTCTCAAATGTTTCCAAATAATCCCTGATCTCCGAAAAGTTTGCATACATACTTCTGGAATTAAAATGAATAAGTGAAAATGAATTATCCAGTTCAACATGGGCCTTGACTTGATCATCAGTATAGTATTTACAAGTGTCACCGATATAATTAAATACATGACTCTCCGGGTCTACATCATTTAAATCATACAAGTTGTGTTCCATATCAGATCCCGTTAGGATTCCAAGTGACTCAGTCATTTATCACATACAGTGTACGTGTCTCTCACCGGGGAGGGAATCACCCGATCCGCTACACCCCCCCCTGGACATTGTCTATTGTGCAAATCCATACCTCTAGTCCTTGTGTTTTCCATGTTCATCCAAGGGACCCTCATCTTTTCCATGTCGATCCAAAGAAACTAATAATGACTTCACACTTGTTGTCAGATCCTTTTCAGGCGTTCTCCTTCTCCCAGAGCCTACTGTCTGCCAGCCCGCTGCCTGCAATGCAGGCTCCAGGTCCGTCTTGTCCGCTGGGATTTTTACCGTAACGCCGTACTCACGACTCACCCCCTCTGCCGCGGCCTGCGGGTTATCAAACATCTTGAATTTACCGTCTTTGTCAAATACCTTCAGTTTTGCGGGAAACACAATTCTTGACTTTATTTTCTTTTCTGAAAGTTGTTTCCTTAATTGTCTGTATTTTCCCCGCTCCTTATAGACTTTTTCAGTGAAGTCATCATCGAAGTAAATCCTCCTGTCTTCAACCTTCAAATCCTTCTTTGTCCAGGCCGTCTGTAGCACTTTTTTTTTCGCATTTTCATTTTGGAACCGGACTATTATAGACCTGGGCCGATCGTCTGTTTCAGACTTTTTTCCAATTCTGTGTGCCGTTCCTATAGGGACATCTTCTTCATCAAGATCTAGTTTGTCTCGGATAATTCCCCTCACAAACTCCACAATGTCGTTTCCCTCAGAGTTCTCAGCAACAGAATAAATTCTCAAATTATTCATACGGCTGCGACTTTCCAATTTCTCACATTTTAATTCCAATTCCTTCTGGAGGCGCAGAGTGTGGACAAGCACATTATTCATATTGCTTTCATGATCTTCATTCTCCGCAATTCTCTGCTCTGCTGTATCCATTCTTGTCTTCAGTTCTCCGATGTCATCTCTTAGTTCACTTACTTCTTTCTTTAATGTTCCAAAGTTGCCGGCAGTTTCCATACGAAAATCTCTGATTTCTTGTAGTATTTCAGAAAGACCCAAGACGCTTTCCTCCTCCACTTCATGTTGACTTTCTTCCACTTGTGCGCTGTTTGCGCCGCCGCGTCTTGTTTGTCTCTGTTTCGATGCCATTTTCTTCTTTTTTTGTCGTTTAATCCGATCTCCTTAGTTTTCTTTGTTATTTGATGTCACTCAGGGTCAGTTACAGTGCTCAGTGTCAGTATTTAACCGAGATCTTTAAAAGTTTGTGGCGTGGTACACGCTCCGCACCTTCTCTGCACCTGCTGTTGGCAGCCATGTTTTTAATGTATGAATCTATGTGAAGTATATACAGGTATGTAAGGTATAAGTATCTCTCTCAGCCTGATCTCACACAACACGGTGAAACGCAGTATGTTTGTATTCATAGAGTCTATATATGTCATAACTCAGTACGTTTGTATTCATAGAGTCTATATATGTCATAACTCAGTATGTTTGTATTCATTAGAGTCTATATATATGTCATAACTCAGTACGTTTGTATTCATAGAGTCTATATATGTCATAACTCAGTATGTTTGTATTCATTAGAGTCTATATATATGTCATAACTCAGTACGTTTGTATTCATAGAGTCTATATATGTCATAACTCAGTATGTTTGTATTCATTAGAGTCTATATATGTCATAACTCAGTATGTTTGTATTCATTAGAGTCTATATATGTCATAACTCAGTATGTTTGTATTCATTAGAGTCTATATATGTCATAACTCAGTATGTTTGTATTCATTAGAGTCTATATATATGTCATAACTCAGTATGTTTGTATTCATAGAGTCTATATATGTCATAACTCAGTATGTTTGTATTCATTAGAGTCTATATATATGTCATAACTCAGTACGTTTGTATTCATAGAGTCTATATATGTCATAACTCAGTACGTTTGTATTCATAGAGTCTATATATGTCATAACTCAGTATGTTTGTATTCATAGAGTCTATATATGTCATAACTCAGTATGTTTGTATTCATTAGAGTCTATATATGTCATAACTCAGTATGTTTGTATTCATAGAGTCTATATATGTCATAACTCAGTATGTTTGTATTCATTAGAGTCTATATATGTCATAACTCAGTATGTTTGTATTCATAGAGTCTATATATATGTCATAACTCAGTACGTTTGTATTCATAGAGTCTATATATATGTCATAACTCAGTACGTTTGTATTCATAGAGTCTATATATGTCATAACTCAGTATGTTTGTATTCATAGAGTCTATATATGTCATAACTCAGTACGTTTGTATTCATAGAGTCTATATATGTCATAACTCAGTATGTTTGTATTCATTAGAGTCTATATATGTCATAACTCAGTATGTTTGTATTCATAGAGTCTATATATGTCATAACTCAGTATGTTTGTATTCATAGAGTCTATATATGTGTCATAACTCAGTATGTTTGTATTCATAGAGTCTATATATGTCATAACTCAGTATGTTTGTATTCATTAGAGTCTATATATGTCATAACTCAGTATGTTTGTATTCATTAGAGTCTATATATGTCATAACTCAGTATGTTTGTATTCATAGAGTCTATATATGTGTCATAACTCAGTATGTTTGTATTCATAGAGTCTATATATGTGTCATAACTCAGTATGTTTGTATTCATAGAGTCTATATATGTCATAACTCAGTATGTTTGTATTCATAGAGTCTATATATGTCATAACTCAGTATGTTTGTATTCATAGAGTCTATATATGTCATAACTCAGTATGTTTGTATTCATAGAGTCTATATATGTCATAACTCAGTATGTTTGTATTCATAGAGTCTATATATGTCATAACTCAGTATGTTTGTATTCATAGAGTCTATATATGTCATAACTCAGTATGTTTGTATTCATTAGAGTCTATATATGTCATAACTCAGTATGTTTGTATTCATTAGAGTCTATATATGTCATAACTCAGTATGTTTGTATTCATTAGAGTCTATATATGTCATAACGCAGTACGTGTGAAAAACATATGTTTCATTAATGATATATAATGTCTTCATTCTGACCATATATGGATATGCTGTAAACGTGTGAAAAACATACGTTTCCTTTCACTGCGTCTATAGCATATACTGCAGTGACCGGGGTCCCCCAGGGCTATGTCCCTGTGCATCAAATATATCTGCCGAAAAAAGCAGATCTACAAACTCCCTGGTGAGTTGGTAGAATGTTTGTCTCCAAAATATAGAGGCCAGGGTTTGTGTGTTTAATTGGCGTAAGGAGAGGAGAGGAGAGGAGAGGAGAGGAGAGGAGAGGAGAGGAGAGACTTGTCATAAGTCACGTATCACTGCTGTCAGGCAGAAACCTATAGTAATGATTACTATCACGATATAGAGCTATTTAACACTGTTACTGAACAAACACTCTATAGTAATGATTACTATCACAATATAGAGCTATTTAACACTGTTACTGAACAAACACTCTATAGTAATGATTACTATCACAATATAGAGCTATTTAACACTGTTACTGAACAAACACTCTATAGTAATGATTACTATCACAATATAGAGCTATTTAACACTGTTACTGAACAAACACTCTATAGTAATGATTACTATCACAATATAGAGCTATTTAACACTGTTACTGAACAAATACTCTATAGCAATGATTACTATCACAATATAGAGCTATTTAACACTGTTACTGAACACACACTCTATAGTAATGATTACTATCACAATATAGATCTATTTAACACTGTTACTGAACAAATACTCTATAGCAATGATTACTATCACAATATAGAGCTATTTAACACTGTTACTGAACAAACACTCTATAGTAATGATTACTATTATCACAATATAGATCTATTTAACACTGTTACTGAACAAATACTCTATAGTAATGATTACTATCACAATATAGAGCTATTTAACACTGTTACTGAACAAACACTCTATAGTAATGATTACTATCACAATATAGAGCTATTTAACACTGTTACTGAACACTATAGTAATGATAACTCTTCATTAGAAGGACAACATCGGTCATCAGAAGCAGGACGTGTGTTTTCAATGAGTCTAACATGGTTAAAATGGAGTTTGAAGTTCAATGTGTTTATATAGGACGGGGGGATACCAGCGTGTTAAAGTAATCCACATTGTCACATTTCTGCACCCACTCATGTAGTCATTCCCCATGTAGACGCTGCATGCGGCCTCATTAATTACACCTAATTAAAAGTTGTGTAATTACAGCTAACTTTGTGGGAAGAGGATCTCATTAGTTAGTGTATTAGCTGAATAACATGTCACATTTAATAAGCATGGTGCGCTGCGCTGAAGACAGCAACAAGCCACAGCGCGTCAGGAACACTCAAGCATATATTGATGCTAATGCCTGTAAAAAGGCAGGTCGTAGAAAAGTAACTAAGTACATGTACTCGAGTACTGTGGCAAAGCGTCAAACTACAAGGTGGCAGTCAGTACAGGAACAAGCTCAAATAATGTTAATAATGTTGCCATATTGTGTGAGAGAAATAAGC
>NC_139949.1:54597890-54600390 GCF_963454915.1 Gymnoscopelus microlampas | reverse complement strand
GCGTTGTGGGCTTGTAGATCGGCTATATTTTGGCAAAGAGGTATAGGTGTAGAGGGAAAAAAGAGCAGACCAAGTAAACAAAAAAAAGTATAATTTACTTGAGCACGTGCCCCTCAAATGTCTGTGCACGCCACTGATGTTTAGGAAACATCGCATTTTCATTTTGCGCCGCTGTCTCGTTAAACCCAGCTGGGTGAATATTCAACACTTCACCACGGTAAACACTATACACTCATGTTTACTGCATTAAAGCTGTGCTTCTCAACCTTTTCAGGCCGTGACCCCCCCAAAATAATCATATTTGAAGTGGGGATCCCCATTTTGTTTGACCCGGTTCTACAGATAAATATTGTGAAAATAGCAGATCTACAAGCTCGCGAGGCGTTGTGAGCTCCGTTGTGGTCCCGACTCCCGACCCACAGGTTGAGAGCCACTGCCTACAAGCAAGTCACATGTCTATGTTGTCGACCACGTACTGTAATGTTACAGACCTTACAGGTTTATTTGGTTTCCGAAATGCTTAGTATTGTATACTCCGTCGCGCCTCATTGTTTATTCTGCCCAAAATAACAGATCTGTAAGCTGTCGACACTAGGGGTGTGCCGATACACTAATTTCACGAAACGATACGATACGATATTGGGCTCACAACTTCGATACGATTTCGATACGATACGCACTTTTTTTATTATGAAAATATATGGGGGAGAAAAAAAGCAAATGCAAACAAATAATTCTGTTTTTGCATTATTCAGACGTGCAAACTTGTAGCTTTTCAGCTACAATAGCCGTTTTGAATCCAAATAGGGCAATAGTGTGACACCTGACCCGAAAAAAAAAAAACATGTTGTCACCCTTTTCACCTCGGGGCTGTTTGCATGCCTGATTATTATGATTGTAAACTTTTTTTTTTTTTTTTCCAAAACGATACATGAAAACGTATCGCGATATATCGCGGGATGATATATCGGCACACCCCTAGTCGACACGCCATGACGCGATGCGTTGATAGCTTGTATGTCTGTTATTGTGGGTAGCCAGGCGACACACATTACGCGTGGTAACAATGTATCTGGGTTTGAGAGGCTATGATTGATGTAAACTTACAGTAGTCTACTACATTATAGCTGACAGTTGTCACACTATTGTAGCTCTGTTCAGGATTATTGCGCATAAAGTGGATGATGAAAAAGTGTCACTTTGTGAACGGGGACAATACAATGACATCACTGCGTCACTTCAGAGGAAACTAAATGGATCTTCAGAGATGTTTAAACACACCCCTGGTTATCTATTAGAATGGTGGAAATGGAACGTAACGTGAGTACATATCTTTATGCTACTGTATGTGACTGTGTACCGCCAGGGCCCGGCCGGGGGGTCCGTCGGGGGGGGTCCATGGCTGTAGTATCGTTCTCATCAATCATAAATCCTATTCTAGGTGAAACGTTTGACAGAAATAGCCGATGTACAAGCTCACAACGAGCTAGCTCTTGTTCAGAGCGTTAGTGAGTTCTCTCTAACGCTCTGAAAGACCCCTCGCTCTGCGCATGTACAAGCAATTCCACTGTCCTGCCAGCGCTCAAGAGTAGTGAAAATAAACAAAACCATTTCGCTACTCACCGAAGCAAAGGCTGTTTTGTGTTGTTGACAGTCTATTCTCCAACCCCGCACGCCTCTCAGCACCCCACCTACTCTGTAAAATACACTTTTTGGGCAGAAAATAAAATATGTCAGCGTGACGGACATTATTTGTATTTACTCCACAGTGCCCTCTACAGATCTGGGGGATTTGAACTTACCATTAACCAAAATTCCTTGTACATGGCCAGAGCGAGGGGTCTTCCAGAGCGTTAGAGCAGGGGTTTTCGACCCACAAATTGACACATATTAGCCCAGGGACCCCCATTTGAAAAGATATGCCAGGGACTCAACCATTTTGATTTATCGGGGGTCCCAATCTTCACTGTGGTGTCATCATCAGTTTTCATGTAACTCTGAGAGTGTACAAATGGAACCAAATGGACCCGTTAGGGTCCATTTGGTTCCATTTGTACACTCTCAGAGTTGTCCCCGGACCACCTGTGGTCCCCGGACCACTGGTTGAGAACCACTGTGTTAGAGGGAACTCACTAACACTCTGAACCAGAGCTAACAACGAGCTAGCAGATCAGATATTTATGCAAGAGAGATTTGGTGTAGAGGGGAAAAAGAGCGGACAAAGTACAGATTACAACTCGTGTCCAAAATAATCATATTTGAACTGGGGAGGGGACCACGCCTCCCCCCAAATCATGTGGGGACCCCCAAGGGGGTCCTGAACCACAGGTTGAGAAGCATTGTGTTAGAGGACATGCAGCTCCTCTGTGACACATCATAACCTTTGACCTTTAGAATAATATATAGAAACATTATTATCTCTGTTATGGATGTGGAGAGGTCAGAGGTCACCATAATGTGGATGGAAGAATGTATAATGACCCCCTGGGGGGAGAGAGAG
>NC_139949.1:54565390-54595390 GCF_963454915.1 Gymnoscopelus microlampas | reverse complement strand
TGGAAACATTGCGTGGGTTTATATTCCACTAGGTATTAAGAACAGTCTTAATGTCTGGAAGTGAAAACCATTCTCACAGGCGTCTCATCTCCGTCCTCAATGGCCTCCCTCACACATTAAAACAAGCGCTTTATGGCTGCCTTATGCCTTACGTGAAGAATATGGCCGCTTCAATTCATTCCCTATGGAAGTCACGTGGTTTTCATAAGGCTGTTTAGCCGTAGGGGAGGGGCGGGGGCGGGGGGGTAGAGCGATAGAGCCGTGAGGCAAGTCAGCTTTATCAAAACACGTGACTTCCAAAGGGAATGAATTGAAATGGCCTTATGCCACACGTTAAGGCATAAGGCAGGCATAAAACGAATGTTTTAACTGTGTGAGGGAGGCCAATGGGAACGATGGTCTTTCCTCCACCTCGCTGAGTGAAACACCAGCAGCTACGAAGCCAAAGGCATCTTTACCAGCCGTCTTTAACCGAAGCCAAAGCGACATGAAGACACTACGTGATGCTCTTGTAGCTTTCGACGCGCCGCTTATAAAACATGCAACAACAAATACAAGTTGAGCTTTAACTTTCCTCAGCGCTTGGTGAAGCCACTATGTTTTTTTGTTTCACCATTTCCACTTCCATCTCTTTCTCCACAAACATCCGTTAATGCGGAGGAAACTAATCCTCTGTTGTTTTGAACCCCCGGCCTTTATCCGGTTGGCATCCGTATTGTGGGGAAGGCTTCCTCCATATCTGTTCTCGCCCGTCAGAAGCACGCCCCATGGCGTCAACACAAGTGCGTTTTAAGAAGCACTTTAAAGGTGACTCGGCAGGGGTGTAGCTGGCGACGCTCGTGGTTTTGTCGTTTTTTGTATCTGCCGGTGTGAACGCGGTGTGAACGCGGCAGAAGACGGTCGGTCTGAACAGGACAAGGTTTTTTTATACAGAGTGGTTCAAAGCCTCTGTCTGAAGACCAGAAAGCTTAATGTCTTCCCCGGCCAAAGGGAGGAGCTCCCCTTTAGGCTAGTAGTGGTTAAGATGTTTGCCGTTAGCGTCCCTTTCCAGCGTGAGGGGACCAAAGCCCTTTCCAGCGTGAGGGGACCAAAGCCCTTTCCAGCGTGAGGGGACCAAAGCCCTTTCCAGCGTGAGGGGACCAAAGCCCTTTCCAGCGTGAGGGGACCAAAGCCCTTGCCGTAAGACGGTCGGTCGTCTCAACAGGACAAGGCTTTATTATGCCCAGTGGTTCAAAGCCTATGTCTGAAAAAGGGAGGAGTTCCCCTTTAGGCTAGCGGTGGTGAGGATGTTTGGCTTTCTAGCGTCCTTACCCGAACCCCTGGGCGTTATACCATAGAGTTATATACAATAGAGAGGTAAGTGGAAATCCACACCCATCCACTGGTATGGAGGTGCTCACCCAGCGCATATACTCCTGCTTTACCCCTTCTTTGAGGGGCGGGGCCTATCTGGGGCCTCTGCACGTTGTCTTGCATGCACATATAGTGTATATACACAGTATATATACACAGTACACAGTATATATACACAGTACACAGTATATATACACAGTATATATACACAGTATAGTGTCACCTACGTGCGCAGCCCTGTGCGCAAGCTCGTGAGTCGAGCCCATTGGTCGAAACAGTTTTCGGTCGTTCATGTGTCTGGCCAATAGAGTTGAAAATAATATAGAGGGCACCGGATATCCCCTCCCATCCACTTGCATTGAGTTGCTCACACAGCGCATGGGCCCAAATCACCCCTTCTTCCGGGTTGGGAAACGTGATGGGCGGGGCCTATTTGGGGCTTCTGCAACGCGTTTTGCGTCACCTCTGTGGCGCGTTTTGCGCAAGCTCGTGAGTCGAGCCCATTGGTCGAAACCGTTTTCGCTCGTTCATGTACAGTGGCCCCAGCTGCAGTACCTATGAATGGCCAGCATGTCCAATGCGCTTCAATGCAACCACTGGGTTCTGGGGGCTTGTTCTGGCCCCAGTAAGCTGCAGTACCAGAATCGGTGTCATCCAACCCTCTTGGTTCTGGGGTCTTGCGTTGTACGCGTACGTAGGAGGGGCTAAGCCCTTGCCGTAAGACAGACGTGGGCGGTCTCAGCAGAACGAGGCTTTCAGCCCGTTCTGCGTGATGGGGTTGATGGTCTCCAGCGTCAGCTCCGTGTCGCTGCTGTCCAGCGTCCCTGAGACGGACGGAGAGAGCAACTCCAGGACGCTGCTGTCCGCCGGATGCCCCGCCCCCTCCTCCCCTCTGGGAGGCTCCTCCTCTTCCTCCTGGCAGAGGACGCTGTGCGGGATGACGTAGCCCGCCGCTGCCCCCTGGTGGCCGTCCTTGGGGATGTGGCTCTTGGGCTGATACTGCTGTGACGGTCCCACGTTTAGGGCTGTGGGGGGGGGGGGGCACGGAGCAGGACATCTGGGTTCATTCATTGTCATTACAAAGGATTGCCATTAATGATTGAATTCGTTTTTTTGACGTTTGATACATTTTATGTTTGCCTTTTAGGGCTTTGTAAACAACAATGAATAACTTAAAATGTACTAAGAAATTACGGACAATGACTGGAACTGATGACAAAACTAAATCATGTACTACTATAGTCTATGGCTAAAATAGGCCATATATATATATATATATATATATATATATATATATATATATATATATATATATATATATATATATATACATATATATATATATATATATATATATATATATATATATATATATATATATATATATATATATACATATATATATATATATATATATATATATATATATATATATATGCTATTTTAGCAACTTTTCCACAGATGACGATTATTTAGATTATTCAATCAGTCCATTTTATCATCTCTTTCAGGAGGAAACCCTGTGATCTACAAGCTCACAATGTGTCGCGATGCAACGCATTGTGAGCTTGTAGATCGGCTATTTTCAAAAGATTGTAATACATTTAAAAACTTGAAATGGGACATTCTGCATAATGAGTACTTTTACTTTTGGTACTTTAAGTACATTTTGATACCAATACCTTTGTACTTTTACTCAAGTACATTTTGAATTTGGAACTTTTACTTGTAATGGAGTATTTCTACATTGTTGTATTGATACTTTTACTTCAGTAAAACCACTGTTAAATGATGAAATAAGAGATAAGAGGTTTCTGCCGGACATCGAGGCGATGCTAAGTCTTACCCTCGTTGTTGTTGATGTTGACCGCCTGGATGGCGTCGCTGCCCTCTGCTGGACAGAGCCGGTGGCAGCCCAGCAGCGAGGAGAAGGCGCGGCGGAAGTCTGCGTTGAAGGCGTAGATGATGGGGTTGAGGGAGGAGTTGGCCCAGCCGCACCACACGAACACGTCGAAGGTGGTGGCGCTCACGCACGGCCACGCCCACGAGGACGCCTCGTCCCACTCGCAGAACGGAACCATGCAGTTGAGCACGAAGAACGGCAGCCAGCAGCACACGAACACGCCCATGATCACTGACAGGGTCTTTAAAGGCACAGTGCCACACAGGGGCATTTAAAGGTTGTTTTTGTTAGAATCATTCTACATACATAGCTCTACATTCTGCTCATTGTCATTACTAGTGTTTGTTAACTCTTGGACTGCCGAGATGTCTCGTCATATTTTGCCAAGGCCCAGAATGCCACTGTGTTTTCAGTGGTTCTACACTAGAGGCCCCTGTTTGCTAACACGTGAGTGACCATTTCATTTCTCAGTCACACAGATCCAGGAGATCATGTGATCGGCAAGATCTCCTTCACCGTTCACTTCCTTGTTATTCGATTTGGAAAAACGCTCCCTGGATTCCCTCTGCATTTTTGACGAGACATGCTATGTTCACCGGCCTATAACTAACACACGGGGGGGGGGGAGGCATGCGTTAATCCGACAGACCTTTTCTCCGACTATGTGGCATCCGCGTGCGGTTAGGGTTAGGGTGCGGGTTTGGTTCGGGTTTACTGTTTAATGTCGGAGCACTGCGCTGTCGGAGGAATGCGCTGTCGGACTAACGTATTGAACCCGGGGGGGGGGGGGGGGGGGGGGGGGGGTTCACGGAAGCACAAAGAAACCCCCCGTGTTTAGCAACGATCGGGGGATTGATCATACTGGAGATAAATATTCTGTGACTAGTTGAAAAGGTGAGAAAATGTAACATCGCTGTCAGTGGCTTAGCAGACGATGTTTTATTTCTGGCAGTCAAAGAGTTAAGTAACAGGGGTGGTCTACAGGGTTGCCAGATCTGCCTATTATAATTTCCCTGCAAGATTTTATTTGAAAATAGCAGATCTACAAGCTCACAACGCGTCGCATCGCGACGCGTTGTGAGCTTGTAGATCTGCTATTTTCAATTAGCTGATGTATATGTTAAAGTGCTCATGTTGCCCATAGTCGCTTCTTTTGGGCTGTTTTTTCTAGACCTGGTTGCTTGCTTATCTCACAGAATCTGGCAACACTGGTGGTCTACCGTGTCTCTCCGGCTCGTTAGTAAACAGAACATGCATTTTCAGTTTTTCTTTAAAGGAGAACTCATACAGATAAGCAGATGAACAAGTGATGAAACAAAGTATTAAGCAGACAAAACTGGAACACTAGAGTTGAAGCTGATAAATGGGTACTCTCTCCTGATTGGATGACATTGACAACGGACAGACACCTGTCATGTATTCTCTGTTTATTAAAAAGCTCCCCGTTACTGAATAACCGCTCTATAGAGAAGGAAACGACCCCACAAAATGGCCCCCGCCGTTCCTTTGAGTTCAATGGACAGTTTTTGAGCGTTGTGAGCGTTCTCTAGTCTATAGCAACGATTACTATCATAATACAGAGCTTTAGCTTTTTAATGAAAAACTAAACAAGACATTTACAGTTTTTACACGTACTGTACCTTTAAGACTTTGGTTTCTCTCTTGAAGGACATCTTGAAGGAGCTCTCGCTCTCCAAGGCGGAGCTGCTGTTGGCCCCGCCCACATTGCTGTGGTGGCGGTGTTTGGCGCTCTCTGCCGCCCGCTCCAACGCAGAGATGCGCCGAATCTGCTTCTGGAGCACAAAGCACAATGAGGACAATCACAATCACTGTCTGAACCACAATCACAATCACTGTCTGAACCACAATCACAATCACTGTCTGAACCACAATCACAATCACAATCACTGTCTGAACCACAATCACTGTCTGAACCACAATCACAATCACTGTCTGAACCACAATCACTGTCTGAACCACAATCACTGTCTGAACCACAATCACTGTCTGAACCACAATCACTGTCTGAACCACAATCACTGTCTGAACCACAATCACTGTCTGAACCACAATCACTGTCACTGTCTGAACCACAATCACTGTCTGAACCACAATCACAATCACAGTCACAGTCTGAACCACAATCACAGTCACTGTCTGAACCACAATCACAGTCACTGTCTGAACCACAATCACAATCACTGTCTGAACCACAATCACTGTCTGAACCACAATCACAATCACTGTCTGAACCACAATCACTGTCTGAACCACAATCACAATCACTGTCTGAACCACAATCACAGTCACTGTCTGAACCACAATCACAGTCACAGTCTGAACCACAATCACAGTCACTGTCTGAACCACAATCACAGTCACTGTCTGAACCACAATCACAATCACTGTCTGAACCACAATCACTGTCTGAACCACAATCACAATCACTGTCTGAACCACAATCACAATCACTGTCTGAACCACAATCACAATCACTGTCTGAACCACAATCACAGTCACTGTCTGAACCACAATCACAATCACTGTCTGAACCACAATCACAATCACTGTCTGAACCACAATCACAATCACTGTCTGAACCACAATCACAATCACTGTCTGAACCACAATCACAGTCACTGTCTGAACCACAATCACAGTCACTGTCTGAACCACAATCACAGTCACAGTCTGAACCACAATCACAGTCACTGTCTGAACCACAATCACAATCACTGTCTGAACCACAATCACAGTCACTGTCTGAACCACAATCACTGTCTGAACCACAATCACAGTCACTGTCTGAACCACAATCACAATCACAGTCTGAACCACAATCACAGTCACTGTCTGAACCACAATCACTGTCTGAACCACAATCACAGTCACTGTCTGAACCACAATCACTGTCTGAACCACAATCACAATCACTGTCTGAACCACAATCACAATCACTGTCTGAACCACAATCACAATCACAGTCACTGTCTGAACCACAATCACTGTCTGAACCACAATCACAATCACAGTCTGAACCACAATCACAGTCTGAACCACAATCACAATCACTGTCTGAACCACAATCACAATCACTTTCTGAACCACAATCACAGTCTGAACCACAATCACAATCACTGTCTGAACCACAATCACAATCACTGTCTGAACCACAATCACAATCACAGTCTGAACCACAATCACTGTCTGAACCACAATCACAGTCTGAACCACAATCACTGTCTGAACCACAATCACTGTCTGAACCACAATCACAGTCTGAACCACAATCACAATCACTGTCTGAACCACAATCACAATCACTGTCTGAACCACAATCACAATCACTGTCTGAACCACAATCACAATCACTGTCTGAACCACAATCACAATCACAGTCTGAACCACAATCACAGTCTGAACCACAATCACAGTCTGAACCACAATCAGACTTAGGCCACATTTAGATGATAACGCTCTCTAGAGAACAATCAGACACATTTAGATAATAATAATAATAATAATAATAAACTTTATTTGTATAGCACCTTTCATGACATGAAATGCAGCGCAAAGTGCTTTACAGAGCAAGAATACAAATACAGTTACAACCAATTTAACAATAAAGCAAAAAAAATAAAAAAAAATAAGATAAAAGCAAAAGCATAAAACAACATTAAAATAGGCAATACAGTGAGGACTTAAAAATCAACCAATGAATCAGCTAAAAGCAAGAGTGAATAAATAGGTCTTGAGCTGTGCTTTAAAGCTATCCACAGAGGCTGCCTGTCTTAGGTGTAATGGGAGTTTATACCACACTGTCGGTCCGTAGAAGCAGAATGCTGCTTCACCGTATTTTTTATATGTCATTGTAGGCACCTCGAGCAGGTCAGCACTTGAAGACCTGAGGGGCCGGTTTGGAACATATCTCTCTAGGCAGTCATAGAGGTAGGAAGGTGCCAGACCATTTAGAGCTTTATAAACTATTAAAATAATTTTAAAATCAATCCTAAAAACCACCGGGAGCCAGTGTAGTGAAGCTAGAACTGTTTTAGATGACAACGCTCAAAGTGCCGTTCTCACTTCTTATTCTGTGTTTAGACGGAGACGCAACAGTGATTGAAAATGCTGCTGAGCGCTCGGGTGGCGCAGTGGTAAAGTCCCTGCCCACCACGGAGGTTGTGGGAGATGTGTAGATGTGTGTGTACTGTAGGTGTGTAGTAGATGTGTAGTAGATGTGTAACCTGTGCGATGCGGTAGATGCGTGTGTAGGTGACGATCATGATGGCCACAGGGATGTAGAAGCTGATGAGCGAGGAGGAGATGGCGTACGTCCGGTTCAGGCTGGAGTCACAGTTGTCGGCCGGCGGTTCGCCCGGGGGGAACAAGGACGAGTGGTTGAGCAGGGCAGCGTAGCCGCTGGTCTGCTCAGCGTAGCCGCTGGTCTGCTCAGCGTAGCCGCTGGTCTGCTCAGCGTAGCCGCTGGTCTGCTCAGCGTAGCCGCTGGTCTGCTCAGCGTAGCCGCTGGTCTGCTCAGCGTAGCCGCTGGTCTGCTCAGCGTAGCCGCTGGTCTGCTCAGCGTAGCCGCTGGTCTGCTGGGCCTTGTGCCAGTTGAGCTGGACGGGGATGAAGGAGATGAGGGCCGACAGGGTCCATGCCACGCTGATCATCAGACACGCCACCTTGAGGGGTCATGAGGTCAGGATGAAGATAAGAACACAGTTACTATTTTACAATGTAGGCATTTATATCAGACGCTCTTTATCCAGAGTGACTTACAGTAAACAAGGTAAAACACACACATAGAATACAGAGAGACAGTGTAGTGTCTCAGTAAACTATAGGATCATAGAATACAGAGATACAGTGTAGTGTCTCAGTAAACTATATGATCATAGAATACAGAGAGACAGTGTAGTGTCTCAGTAAACTATATGATCATAGAATACAGAGAGACAGTGTAGTGTCTCATTAAACTATATGATCATAGAATACAGAGAGACAGTGTAGTGTCTCAGTAAACTATATGATCATAGAATACAGAGAGACAGTGTAGTGTCTCAGTAAACTATAGGATCATAGAATACAGAGACAGTGTAGTGTCTCAGTAAACGATATGATCATAGAATACAGAGAGACAGTGTAGTGTCTCAGTAAACTATAGGATCATAGAATACAGAGAGACAGTGTAGTGTCTCAGTAAACTATAGGATCATAGAATACAGAGAGACAGTGTAGTGTCTCAGTAAACTATAGGATCATAGAATACAGAGAGACAGTGTAGTGTCTCAGTAAACTATAGCATCATAGAATACAGAGACAGTGTAGTGTCTCAGTAAACTATAGGATCATAGAATACAGAGAGACAGTGTAGTGTGTCAGTAAACTATATGATCATAGAATACAGAGAGACAGTGTAGTGTCTCAGTAAACTATATGATCATAGAATACAGAGAGACAGTGTAGTGTCTCAGTAAACTATATGATCATAGAATACAGAGAGACAGTGTAGTGTCTCAGTAAACTATAGGATCATAGAATACAGAGACAGTGTAGTGTCTCAGTAAACGATATGATCATAGAATACAGAGAGACAGTGTAGTGTCTCAGTAAACGATATGATCATAGAATCCAGAGAGACAGTGTAGTGTCTCAGTAAACTATAGGATCATAGAATACAGAGAGACAGTGTAGTGTCTCAGTAAACTATAGCATCATAGAATACAGAGACAGTGTAGTGTCTCAGTAAACTCTAGGATCATAGAATACAGAGAGACAGTGTAGTGTGTCAGTAAACTATAGGATCATAGAATACAGAGAGACAGTGTAGTGTCTCAGTAAACTATAGGATCATAGAATACAGAGAGACAGTGTAGTGTCTCAGTAAACTATAGGATCATAGAATACAGAGAGACAGTGTAGTGTCTCAGTAAACTATAGGATCATAGAATACAGAGAGACAGTGTAGTGTCTCAGTAAACTATAGCATCATAGAATACAGAGAGACAGTGTAGTGTGTCAGTAAACTATAGGATCATAGAATACAGAGAGACAGTGTAGTGTGTCAGTAAACTATAGCATCATAGAATCCAGAGAGACAGTGTAGTGTCTCAGTAAACTATAGCATCATAGAATACAGAGACAGTGTAGTGTCTCAGTAAACTATAGGATCATAGAATACAGAGAGACAGTGTAGTGTCTCAGTAAACGATATGATCATAGAATCCAGAGAGACAGTGTAGTGTCTCAGTAAACTATAGCATCATAGAATACAGAGACAGTGTAGTGTCTCAGTAAACTATAGGATCATAGAATACAGAGAGACAGTGTAGTGTGTCAGTAAACTATAGGATCATAGAATACAGAGAGACAGTGTAGTGTCTCAGTAAACTATAGGATCATAGAATACAGAGAGACAGTGTAGTGTCTCAGTAAACTATAGGATCATAGAATACAGAGAGACAGTGTAGTGTCTCAGTAAACGATATGATCATAGAATACAGAGACACAGTGTAGTGTGTCAGTAAACTATAGGATCATAGAATACAGAGAGACAGTGTAGTGTCTCAGTAAACTATAGGATCATAGAATACAGAGAGACAGTGTAGTGTCTCAGTAAACTATAGGATCATAGAATACAGAGAGACAGTGTAGTGTCTCAGTAAACTATAGGATCATAGAATACAGAGAGACAGTGTAGTGTCTCAGTAAACTATAGCATCATAGAATACAGAGAGACAGTGTAGTGTGTCAGTAAACTATAGGATCATAGAATACAGAGAGACAGTGTAGTGTGTCAGTAAACTATAGCATCATAGAATACAGAGAGACAGTGTAGTGTCTCAGTAAACGATATGATCATAGAATACAGAGAGACAGTGTAGTGTGTCAGTAAACTATAGGATCATAGAATACAGAGAGACAGTGTAGTGTCTCAGTAAACTATAGGATCATAGAATACAGAGAGACAGTGTAGTGTCTCAGTAAACTATAGGATCATAGAATACAGAGAGACAGTGTAGTGTCTCAGTAAACTATAGGATCATAGAATACAGAGACAGTGTAGTGTCTCAGTAAACTATAGGATCATAGAATACAGAGAGACAGTGTAGTGTCTCAGTAAACTATAGGATCATAGAATACAGAGAGACAGTGTAGTGTCTCAGTAAACGATATGATCATAGAATACAGAGAGACAGTGTAGTGTCTCAGTAAACTATAGGATCATAGAATACAGAGAGACAGTGTAGTGTCTCAGTAAACTATAGCATCATAGAATACAGAGAGACAGTGTAGTGTGTCAGTAAACTATAGGATCATAGAATACAGAGAGACAGTGTAGTGTCTCAGTAAACTATAGGATCATAGAATACAGAGAGACAGTGTAGTGTCTCAGTAAACTATATGATCATAGAATACAGAGAGACAGTGTAGTGTCTCAGTAAACTATAGGATCATAGAATACAGAGACAGTGTAGTGTCTCAGTAAACGATATGATCATAGAATACAGAGAGACAGTGTAGTGTCTCAGTAAACGATATGATCATAGAATCCAGAGAGACAGTGTAGTGTCTCAGTAAACTATAGGATCATAGAATACAGAGAGACAGTGTAGTGTCTCAGTAAACTATAGCATCATAGAATACAGAGACAGTGTAGTGTCTCAGTAAACTCTAGGATCATAGAATACAGAGAGACAGTGTAGTGTGTCAGCAAACTATAGGATCATAGAATACAGAGAGACAGTGTAGTGTCTCAGTAAACTATAGGATCATAGAATACAGAGAGACAGTGTAGTGTCTCAGTAAACTATAGGATCATAGAATACAGAGAGACAGTGTAGTGTCTCAGTAAACTATAGGATCATAGAATACAGAGAGACAGTGTAGTGTCTCAGTAAACTATAGCATCATAGAATACAGAGAGACAGTGTAGTGTGTCAGTAAACTATAGGATCATAGAATACAGAGAGACAGTGTAGTGTGTCAGTAAACTATAGCATCATAGAATCCAGAGAGACAGTGTAGTGTCTCAGTAAACTATAGCATCATAGAATACAGAGACAGTGTAGTGTCTCAGTAAACTATAGGATCATAGAATACAGAGAGACAGTGTAGTGTCTCAGTAAACGATATGATCATAGAATCCAGAGAGACAGTGTAGTGTCTCAGTAAACTATAGCATCATAGAATCCAGAGAGACAGTGTAGTGTCTCAGTAAACTATAGGATCATAGAATACAGAGAGACAGTGTAGTGTGTCAGTAAACTATAGGATCATAGAATACAGAGAGACAGTGTAGTGTCTCAGTAAACTATAGGATCATAGAATACAGAGAGACAGTGTAGTGTCTCAGTAAACTATAGGATCATAGAATACAGAGAGACAGTGTAGTGTCTCAGTAAACGATATGATCATAGAATACAGAGACACAGTGTAGTGTGTCAGTAAACTATAGGATCATAGAATACAGAGAGACAGTGTAGTGTCTCAGTAAACTATAGGATCATAGAATACAGAGAGACAGTGTAGTGTCTCAGTAAACTATAGGATCATAGAATACAGAGAGACAGTGTAGTGTCTCAGTAAACTATAGGATCATAGAATACAGAGAGACAGTGTAGTGTCTCAGTAAACTATAGCATCATAGAATACAGAGAGACAGTGTAGTGTGTCAGTAAACTATAGGATCATAGAATACAGAGACACAGTGTAGTGTGTCAGTAAACTATAGCATCATAGAATACAGAGAGACAGTGTAGTGTCTCAGTAAACGATATGATCATAGAATACAGAGAGACAGTGTAGTGTGTCAGTAAACTATAGGATCATAGAATACAGAGAGACAGTGTAGTGTCTCAGTAAACTATAGGATCATAGAATACAGAGAGACAGTGTAGTGTCTCAGTAAACTATAGGATCATAGAATACAGAGAGACAGTGTAGTGTCTCAGTAAACTATAGGATCATAGAATACAGAGACAGTGTAGTGTCTCAGTAAACTATAGGATCATAGAATACAGAGAGACAGTGTAGTGTCTCAGTAAACTATAGGATCATAGAATACAGAGAGACAGTGTAGTGTCTCAGTAAACGATATGATCATAGAATACAGAGAGACAGTGTAGTGTCTCAGTAAACTATAGGATCATAGAATACAGAGAGACAGTGTAGTGTCTCAGTAAACTATAGCATCATAGAATACAGAGAGACAGTGTAGTGTGTCAGTAAACTATAGGATCATAGAATACAGAGAGACAGTGTAGTGTCTCAGTAAACTATAGGATCATAGAATACAGAGAGACAGTGTAGTGTCTCAGTAAACGATATGATCATAGAATACAGAGAGACAGTGTAGTGTGTCAGTAAACTATAGGATCATAGAATACAGAGACAGTGTAGTGTCTCAGTAAACTATAGGATCATAGAATACAGAGACAGTGTAGTGTCTCAGTAAACTATAGGATCATAGAATACAGAGAGAGAGTGTAGTGTCTCAGTAAACTATAGGATCATAGAATACAGAGAGACAGTGTAGTGTCTCAGTAAACTATAGGATCATAGAATACAGAGAGACAGTGTAGTGTCTCAGTAAACGATATGATCATAGAATACAGAGAGACAATGTAGTGTGTCAGTAAACTATAGGATCATAGAATACAAAGAGACAGTGTAGTGTCTCAGTAAACTATAGGATCATAGAATACAGAGAGACAATGTAGTGTCTCAGTAAACTATAGGATCATAGAATACAAAGAGACAGTGTAGTGTCTCAGTAAACTATAGGATCATAGAATACAGAGAGACAATGTAGTGTGTCAGTAAACTATAGGATCATAGAATACAGAGAGACAGTGTAGTGTCTCAGTAAACTATGGGATCATAGAATACAGAGAGACAGTGTAGTGTGTCAGTAAACTATAGGATCATAGAATACAAAGAGACAGTGTAGTGTGTCAGTAAACTATAGGATCATAGAATACAGAGAGACAGTGTAGTGTCTCAGTAAACTATAGGATCATAGAATACAGAGAGACAGTGTAGTGTCTCAGTAAACTATAGGATCATAGAATACAGAGAGACAGTGTAGTGTCTCAGTAAACTAAAGGATCATAGAATACAGAGAGACAGTGTAGTGTGTCAGTAAACTATAGGATCATAGAATACAGAGAGACATTGTAGTGTCTCAGTAAACTATAGGATCATAGAATACAGAGACAGTGTAGTGTCTCAGTAAACTATAGGATCATAGAATACAGAGAGACAGTGTAGTGTGTCAGTAAACTATAGGATCATAGAATACAGAGAGACAGTGTAGTGTGTCAGTAAACTATAGGATCATAGAATACAGAGAGACAGTGTAGTGTCTCAGTAAACTATAGGATCATAGAATACAGAGAGACAGGGTAGTGTCTCAGTAAACTATAGGATCATAGAATACAGAGAGACAGTGTAGTGTCTCAGTAAACTATAGGATCATAGAATACAGAGAGACAGTGTAGTGTGTCAGTAAACGATATGATCATAGAATACAGAGAGACAGTGTAGTGTGTCAGTAAACTATAGGATCATAGAATACAGAGAGACAGTGTTGTTTTTCTTTAGCCAATTATGACAGTCAGTCTATCTTTGTGCCTTGCTGGAACAACATGTCTGATGTGTGAATGTTACAGCGCTGTAAATGCATCTTTCTATTACCATTTGATATTGCATCTTAAGTCAAGGTTCATCTGATCTATTGAGAGTTTCTATTACGCTAGACTTAATGACTGGAGTCCATACATTGTAAGCAAGGATTTCCACGTCAGGGGGCTTTGGAATAGCCCTTTGAAATGGAAATAGTGGGGGAAAAAGGTCTTAATCCCATTCTGTATGGAGGCGGTAGGTTTTGGGGTTCTTTGCCTCGCATATTTTTTATATCATTTTATAATGCTACTGACATTTGCAAGCAACACACAACACACAAGTAAAAGTATTATAATTGCCTCTGAGATGTAGTGGAGTAGAAGTGAAAGTATTGAAAATGGGAAAGACTCCAGTAAAGTATAAATACCAAAATAAATGACTTAAGTACAGTAATTGAGTACATGTAAAAAAAGTAAGAAAATAACTATTTATTTTCCCGAAAAGTGACAAGGAGTGAAGGAGTGTAAAACCCTACTCTCTGGCCATGGGCCCATGGCCCCTGTCTAAGTCCTAACCTAACCTACCCCCCTACCCCCCTCCCTCTCTCTTTCTTCTTTTGTACATATTTCTCACTCTTCATACCAGTAACCTGTAAACTGATTGTATGACATTCTATAGTAGTGTGTATATGTCTGTCTCTTATATGTCATCATGATTTGTGTGCATGGGGATCTCATCTTAAACAAGCTCGGTGCTTTAATGAGTCTTCCAGTTTAGTAGACCTTGTATTGTGAATTTGTACTTCCATGTATACTGTTGTTCTCATGTCTTACTAAATAAAGTACATCAATCAATCAATCACATATTCGAGCTGACCTTGGGCGTCATCTTGCGTTCGTAGCGGAAGGGGCTGGAGATGGCCCAGTAGCGATCCACGCTGATCACACACAGGTTGAGGATGGAGGCGGTGGAGCACATGATGTCGAAGGCCACCCACACGTCACAGAAGCGGCCGAACGGCCAGAAGCCCACCATCTCGGCGACGGCCTTCCAGGGCATGACCATGACGGCCACCAGGAGGTCAGAGATGGCCAGGGAGATGACGAAGAAGTTGGTCACCTTAGACCTTTAGGCAGCGGCGGGGAGAAAGGATTCAGATCATTTACTTAAAGGTAACGGTTAAGTTACATATCTCTGCTGTCCGGCAGAAAGAAACTCCAAAATGTTCATTTTTCAGGAAATGACAAAAACAAAACAAAGAGTGGAGTTAGGAGGTTTTGTTCATAATTGATAAGAACAGCTGAATGGACCGCTCAAAATGGAGTTAGCTGGTTCCTGTTAGTGAGGATAAAAGGTTAGTTAGGATAAAAGGTTTTTTGTTAGAAGTTTAAAGCTCTATATTGAATTTGTGATTGTTCAGTATCCCACCTGGAAATTATACTAATTTCAGCCAATCAGGAGAGAGCACCCATTTACAAGCTTCAGCTTTATAGTGTTCCAGTTCCAATGTTGTTACTTTCATTTTATTTCACTTGTTTATCCCGTGAAATAAATTAATGAATTGAATACATAGGACCACAATGGAAACAAGCACTCAGGGCTTTGTGTGTTATCCTGTTAGCATCATTATATGACTGTAACTCTGTACCTTTAACATCATTATGACTGTAACTCTGTACCTTTAACATCATTATGACTGTAACTCTGTACCTTTAACATCATTATGACTGTAACTCTGTACCTTTACATCATTGTGTGACTGTAACTCTGAACCTGTTAGCAAACTGTTAATTCAATCAATCCTGTATGGATTCTGTCTCCTGATTGGACAGAATCGGTATCCCGACCCTGAACATGTGACTCGGCACCACACTGACCTCAGGTGGCGGAACTTGGCGACTGCGGCACACACCAGCGTGTTGCCTAGCAACGTGGTGAGGATGAGGAGGAAGAGGAAGCAGCCGGTCAGAACGCGGCGAGAGGAGTCTCTGTCGCCCCCTAGCGCTTGCTGGGCGTCGTCGCGCACCGTCGACAAGTTCCCCACGTCCTCCATTTTGTTTTGTCTCTCTTACACTGATATATAGAGCTTAATGCAACTAATCAATTGAGTTGAATATCAAAAAAATATTAATAATCCATTTTAATAAATAATCCATTCCGGGGGCGGAAATAAAGATGTCCCTTTTGTTCCAGTAGATCTGCTATTTTCGCTATGATTGTTTTGGTGCGACACCGTTGTACGACAGAGTATAAAAAGGGTTTAAGTTGGTTGATCAGACTGTAGAAAAAAAAGTGTATTTAAAAAAAAAAAGAAAAAAGAAAAAAGAAAGTGCTCCTGGAATATTCAATGAATCTAAAAAGTTATTGATAGAACAGTCAATAAGAAGGTCAATGGGTCGTTGCTGCTCAACACTAGCCAATAAGCGGAGAGAGAGAGAGAGAGAGAGAGAGGTGGGGGAGGGGGAGGGGGGACACCAGGGTCAGCCCATCACCTCCCCTGCCTCTGGTTGGGGGTGGGGGGGTGGGGTGGGGGGGAAGTTAAGGCGGAGTCTGTCCGGGCACCCACTCTCCCACTGGCTGGGGGGCGGTCCCCTGGGTGCTGGCCACACCCATCACCCTGACACACACACACACACACACACACACACACACACACACACACACACACACACACACACACACACACACACACACACACACACTCCGAGGAATATTTCCAAAAAAAGGCAGCAGTAGCTTCAGTGAGTAAAGAGACCAAACATTTCACTTAAAAAAAACGAAATCCTGGTCTCACAACAAGTTCATTTGTATAATTGTAGCTCCATTTGATATCTCTCTCTCTCTCTCTCTCTCTCTCTGTCCCTCCTGCTGAAGGTCTCCGGTTCGCCTCCTGCCAGCCGGTCCAACGTGCCGCTGAGCAAAACACTTCAACCCTTAACGGCTCATCCTAGCGGAGTGTGCTGCTCGTTATCACGACCATCTGAGCAGCCAGCATCAGCTGGCTGAAGCAGAACCAGCAGCATTAACAGCGGTCTGCCCTCCTCTCTTCTTCATGGATTCCAGCATCAGACGAGCAGCTGTTACATTACAAACTGTCCTCCGGTTTACGCAACCAAAACAAGCTTTTAATTGAACTCCACGAAGTCTATAATCGTCCAATTAAATCATCTTATCTTCAGTGAATGTCCTTGTATCTTCAATTACATCCTTTTGTCTCCAATTAATATCCTTCATCTTCCATTAAATCCCATCATCCTCATCATCAACCTTCCCTCTAAAAGCCCATCAATTCATTCTATTTGTGTTTCTGTGATCAGAGTAATGATCCCTACGGGCCAGGGCACGCTGTCCCTGTGTGTGTGTGTGTGTGTGTGTGTGTGTGTGTGTGTGTGTGTGTGTGTGTGTGTGTGTGTTCCTGTGTGTGTGTGGTCACGTTGAGTCCTTATCTGTCACGTGGAAACCTCATGTCTCCAAAACTGTTACTTTTCAGGATTCAAATGAAAAAACATCAACAGTAGCAGATCTACAAGCTTTAAACAAAGCTTGTAGATCTGTTACAGATGCTTTGATGTGATGCTGTGGTGTTATCTAGTAGAGCGTTCATTTACAAATAAAACACTAAATGTAGAATATGGAGATAAGGGTTTTACTGCCTGACAGCAGGTGAACAGTTGGTCTGTCAAAATGTGTACTTGAGTTAAAATACTTTAAACGAAAAAATTGTTGAGTAGCCAAAGAATATCAGCTGATCGATCAGCAGATCTACAAGTTCACAGCGCGTGATCTTGTAGATCTGCTCTTTTCACTCTTCCTAGATATGTAGCAGAGTTAAAAAGTACAATATTTTGTCTTTTAAAATGATAGTGGAATGAAAGTAATGAGTAATCCAAAAAATACAAATACTCAAGGTAAAGATACCCTAACCCGATACTCAAAAATGTTTTACTTAAGTACAGTACTCAAAGTAAAAGTACTTAATGACTGCTGATTAGCTCCAGGCTGTGTCATGACATTGTGTCGTATCGACTCTGTTCTGGCAGGACAGCCCACACACCCCCCCCCCTCTACAGCCCCCCCCCCCCTCCTCTACAGCCCACACACCCCCCTACAGCCCCCCCCCCCCCCTCCTCTACAGCCCACACACACCCCCCCTCCTCTACAGCCCACAGCCCCCCCCCTCCTCTACAGCCCACACACCCCCCTACAGCCCCCCCCCCCCCTCCTCTACAGGACAGCCCACACACCCCCCTCCTCTGCCCGGCAGTGTGTGTGTGCGTCCGTGCGTCACGCTGCGTGCGTGCGTGCGTGCGTGCGTGCGTTAAACTGTGATAAATAAATTGCCTTCGGCGCAAAATAAACAGTTCAAATTTGTCCTTTGATGACTCACTGTTTTGTCCTTATATTCCACATGCGAGATGCCATACTAACGAGGTCCATAGTTAACAAGGTCCGTTATTGACGTGGTCTCTAATTAATGTAGTCCGTTATTAACGAGGTCCATAGTTAACTAGGTCCATAGTTAATGAGGTCCATAATTAATGTAGTCCGTTATTAACGAGGTCCATAGTTAACTAGGTCCATAATTAATGTAGTCCGTTATTAACGTGGTCCATAGTAAACGTGGTCTGTTATCAACGTGGTCCATAGTAAACGTGGTCCATAGTTAATGAGGTCCATAATTAATGTAGTCCATGGTTAACGTGGTCCATAGTAAACGTGGTCCGTTGTAAACGTGGTCCATAGTAAACGTGGTCCGTTATTTGTATAAAATTATACAAACATTTCTTCCGTAAATTCTCACTGACAACTCAGGTTAGGAGGGTTAAATTCCGTACAGGTACAGTAAGTACAGTAAGTACAGTATTTAGGAGGGTTAAATTCCGTACAGGTACAGTAAGTACAGTAAGTACAGTATGTGTGTCCACAGTGTGTCGGTAGAAGACGCATCATTTGAAAACAATTATTCCCCAAAATAGACGCTAAATAATCTCCTTGATCCTGTGAGAGCTGAGAACAGCTGTGAGCCCACGTCCATTCAGCTTTTTACTGTCTCTACTGTCTCTACTGTCTCTACTGTCTCTACTGTACATTAAACATTAAACAGCGTCTCCTCCTACTCTCTCCTCTATGCTCTCCTCTGCTCTCCTCACCGCCTGTCTGCTCTCTCTCTCTCTCTCGCTCCCTCCCCCTATCCTCCCTCTCTCTCTATCCTCTCTCTCTCTCTCGCTCCCTCCCCCTACTCACACTCTCTCCTCTCTCTCTCTCTCTCTCTCTCTCTCTCTCTCTCTCTCTCTCTCTCTCTCCTCTTCTCTCTCTCTCTCTCTCTCTCTCTCTCTCTCTCTCTCTCTCTCTCTCTCTCTCTCTCTCTCTCTCTCTCTCTCTCTCTCTCTCTCTCTCTCTCTCTCTCTCTCTCCCTCTCTCTATCGTCTCTCTGTCCCCCTCCCTCTCTTCTCCCTCTCCCTGAGTTGGGACTTAAGGAGCAACACATTAACCCAATAAATACATGCAATACACACATATATATTAGAGATGCGCGGATGGCGGTTTTAGCCACGGTTGCCGCAGTTAACCGCGGTTTAGGGTGATAAGATCACAAAATGTTGTGAATGTTATGTTGGATGCCGCATGTATGCTGGATGCCTGTATGTTGGATGCCGCAGAGAGTCTGTCTGTTCAGCGCAGCAGAGCAGTGCGCTTTGTATCAGCGCAGCACCGGTTTAAAAAAAAGAAAAAAGACGCACGCATTTTGTGATCGCATCGCACAACTAATACTAAAACTAACGGGGAATACCAGAAAATAATAATATTTTGACATACGGGAAAAACGGTTGGTGCGGATGCGGGTATTTAAATTGGATAAAACAATTATTGCGGTTGGATAACGGGCGGATAATTAATTTGTACATGCGGATTCGGGTGACGTGAGAGGCCATCCGCGCATCTCTAATATATACACACACACACACACACACACACACACACACACACACACACACACACACACACACACACACACACACACACACACACACACACACACAGTGTAATGACATAAAGTCATTATTGTTGACAAACACTGAATAAGTGAGCTGACAGCCAGGAGGCATGCGTCTGAAAGAGGCACAATGTCGCCCTCTACAGGCCATCCCCACACATTAAAGAAGCATTAACCACTTAAACCCCATATGGGTAACTGCAGTCCCTCAGGGCTCAATACTAGTGTGTTTTCTATTTTCAAAATATTAGATCGACAAGCTCACAAAGCGATCTGCTATTTTCAGCTACGGATGCTGGCATTTAAGTTTAAGGGGGCATGACATTTTATTGTGTAATCATACAATATGTGACTGAGTACAATGGTTTATGCCGCAAGTGGGCATTTTTCATTTTTTTAAATATTTAAAGAAGATGTGACCATTTCAATCTTGTTGAACCTTAAACCCCAAACCAGAGAAATTGCCCATGCAAAGATCCCAGAGTTTTTAATAATTATATATAATAAATTGGTTTGTCATTTTTTATAAGAGTCATGTCAAAGCACAACCAGGGCACACTGGTGACATCACTGCTGTGAGACTCGGCATGGGGTTCAGTGTCGGCTTGTAGTGTGTCCCAAATGCTATCTAATACGCCCCTGTATACAGTATATACAAGTTTATACTACAAGTTTAGTTAGTTGTAGTGTTGTAGTTAGATAGCCACACCTGAATTGACAGGATGTGCCAGCGTGGGAGAGCAGAGCCAAGGGTAACAGGGCTTCAGTTACCTGGATGGTGTACAGATCGCACAGGACTTAAATGGCCTCTTTCAAACAAACTCATCAGCCTTGAAGGCTTAAGTCCTTGCAACCACGAAGAAGCTGACTCCATCATCTTCACACATGCTCTCCATGCAGCCAAGCAACAAATGAAGTCTGTGTTGATTAAGGCATGCAACACAGATATTCTTGTTGTTGCAGTCAGTGCAGGCTTAGAAATGATTTGGGTATAATTAGGCCAGGGTCAGTCCATTAGGTGATTGCTAATTCATGATATGGTAGTAATTGTTGGCCCAGATAAATCCAGTGGCATGCTGTCCTTCCACGGCAGTGGAAAGACAGTTGTGTCAGCTTTTCATGGTAAAGGCAAGAAAACTGCATGTCAGGCAACTGTGTGAAAAAGGCAAACTGAAAGCCCTGCCAACTGTGGCTGGCAAAAAGATGGACAGGTCTGGCAAGTTCTCTGGACAATCCTTCCACCTATTGTTCAGACTTGTGAGCAGTTGACAAAATGTGTCTAAAAGACTGAATCCCGAGGACGATGCAAATGCTATCACTTCATGCTTAAGTGTACACAGTTGTGTGCCTGCAATACAGTACAGTATAATACAGTACAGTACAGTATAATACAGTACAGTCCAGTATAATACAGTACAGTCCAGTACAGTACTACAGTCCATTACAGTACAGTACAGTACAGTACAGTACTACAGTCCATTACAGTACAGTACAGTACAGTACAGTACAGTACTACAGTCCATTACAGTACAGTACAGTACAGTACTACAGTCCATTACAGTACAGTACAGTACACTACAGTGCAGTACAGTGCAGTACAGTACATTACAGTGCAGTAGAGTACAGTATAGTACAGTACAGCACAGCACAGCATTTGTATCATCATAATATCCAATAATTTAGATTTTCTAAATGCAGAATTGGATATCTCATACTCAAAAACGTACATTTCGATGTATAGACCATCAAAAATAGGATTATTCAATCAAAATATAGTTCAAACACTGTTTAAAACCACTTTGAATGGCGGCCATCTTGAAACATGCGGCCATTTTGTTTTTTTCAAGTGGATAACGTACTTTTCTAAGAGAGTAGGTTCTGAAGCACTTCTGTGCCAAATTTGGTGCTTGTATCACCAAGTGAAAGATCGTTTCAGCAATCTGCTCCACTATAGGTCAAGCATCTTTCTCACCTCCTCACTCACAGCTTCACGGCGAGCTTCCGGGATACGGTAGGGTCGCTGTCTCACCACAGTCCCTGGAGGGGTCTGGATATCATGTTCCATGACTGTCGTTCGGCCTGGTAACTCTGAGAACACATCTCGACTCCGGTCCTGGAGCTCCCGAAGATCCTGCTGCTGGGACGGGGAGAGCTCTTTCCCTATAACTACAGGGGTTGGTTCCTGAGGAGAGACAGATGTTAACAGGGCCGGACAAGGAGGGGCCTACGCGGCCAGCCACTTCTTCAGTATGTTTACATGATAAATTTAATGGCCCTTCCGCCGGCCCGGCTGCCTTACCCTGTAGTTTACGGGTCCAACTTTATCCACAACTTCATAGGGCCCTTGCCACTTAGCCAGAAACTTACACTCATGGCTTGGTACCAATACCAGCACCTGCTCCCCCACCTTAAACTCTCGGATCAGGGCGCCTCTATTGTAGGTTCGAGCCTGGTCTGCCTGGGCCTTTTGCATGTGTTCTCGAACCATAGGCCACACCCTCCTCATCCGGTCCTGCATATGCTCCACGTGGTCGATGACGCTGCGATGAGGGGACGGCTGGCTCTCCCACGACTCTTTGGCCAGGTCCAGGAGGCCTCGGGGATTCCGTCCATACAGGAGTTTGAAGGGGGAGAACCCAGTGGAGGCCTGGGGCACCTCCCGAATGGAGAAGAGTACGTAGGGCAGCAGTTGGTCCCAGTTCTTCCCATCGATGTCGGTCAACTTCTTCAACATGCTTTTCAACGTGCGATTAAACCTCTCTACAAGGCCATCGGTTTGTGGGTGGTAGACCGAGGTACGCAACTGCTTGACCGTGAGCCATTTACACATAGCAGCAAGCACCCGGGACATAAAACAGCTGCCTTGGTCCGTTAAAATGTCTTCAGCCACACCCATCCGAGTGAACAACAGGAATAGCTCTCTGGCCACTGCTCTGGCTGAGGCAACTCTAAGGGGTATGGCCTCGGGGTATCTGGTGGCATAATCCATAATTACTAAAATGTACTTGTGATTTTGGGAGGGGGCCAACAATGTCCATAGCTAAGCGTGAGAAGCGCGTCTCTATAATAGGCAGGAGAAACCAGCGGGTTTCGGTGCTTAGGTCGGGGGGGCGTCTTCTGGCACACAGCGCACGCTCGGCAGTAGTCCTCTACGGCTTTCTTTATCCCTGGCCAGTAGAACCGGCCCAGGATCCGGTCATAAGTCTTCTGTACCCCCAGGTGGGCGCCCAGTTGGTGGGTGTGCGCTAGGTACAACACTCTAGAAACGTACACTTTAGGCACCAACAACTGTTCAACATTGTCCCCCCCCCTCAGTTCTTACCCCACGGTACAACAGGCTATTTTTAACAAGGAAATGTGGTGAGGAAAGCACACTCACCCCATCGCACAGCTGTCCATCCACCGCTGACACACTCTGGCGGGCCTGTTCCAGGTTGGGGTCGGACCACTTCCCTGGCGTCCTGGACTCAGGGTTTTCTAACTGGGGAAACTCAGAGAACGGCTCTGAGGACTGGTCAGTTGCTTCGGCCTGGCCTCGCGTTCTCACTCTGTCGGCGTCATCGCCGCTCCTCCCTCCTTCACTGCCAGTGCCGTCACCCCCGGAGCTCTCACTCAGTGGACCTTCGGTGTCACCTGGGAACGCTGGGCAGGCAGGTAGTGGACGTCGCCTCGCTAGGCGGGCTCGTCCATGTCTGGGCCGTCGGGTTTCTTGACGCTTCCCCGCCGTCCAGTACCGTTCGAACAAGACACAGTCGGTGCCGATGAGCAGGGGCACCGGCAGCTGGGGAATCACACCAGCTTGGATAGTGGCATCTCCCTTCGTGGTCTGTATGTGGAGGCGGGTGGTTGGATACCGGCGCACATCCCCATGGACACAGGTCACCGGCACTGTTGTGGCATCAACTGTGTCCACCAGGTCTGCCCGGACCAGAGTGATGGCCCTGCCTGAGTCCAACACGGCGCAGGTGTCTTGGCCCTCCACCTTCACCGGCAGTGTTGCCTTCTGGATCTCCTCATGAGCCCAGCAGGATGTCACGAACAGGCTGGGCCTGGGCGCTTCCGAGCTGACAGCGGACGTTATCGTGACGTCCTTGTCGGGACAGGGCCAGGATAGGTGGTCCGTCTGACCGCAAATGTAGCATCTCCGCTGCTGTGGCGCCCGTGGCACCGAGACCGGGGCCAGCGGGGCTCGGTTTGGCCGCGTCTGGGTCGCTGGCGGGGATCCTCTCCCTCTGTCTCGTACAGCTCTCTCTTCCACGGGAGCCCTTGCGCTGTCAGTTTTGGTAGCCTTTAACACATCCACCGCCAGAGGTTAATCTCATAATGTACTCACCAGTGCCAAGGTTTTATTGTTGTTTTTTGTTTTTTTCACGTCGCCATAGACCCCGTTAAAATCCTTAAGAATGCGCGATGCACTGTTTGTAAACATCGTGCACATGTCCCTGTGTCTAGCAGTGCAGACCACGTTGCAAACGGGGCATCCATGTTGTAGTTAGAACGGTTTATGTTAAACAGTGATGACCGAGGAGAAAAAACTACAAGGGAGAAAAAGGGGTTTTAGTGTGCGCTTTAGAATGGAGGCCGACGGGAACAGCAAAACCGGATCTCAAATAGTTCCGTTCCGGTGGTGTTACACTGAAAATGGTCCGTGTAGAAAATTGAAAAAAAGGAAAAAGCACCCGGACCGTTGCACTACGGTTTCGGCGCTTAACAGTTGGATTTAATGGACCGTAGGACTACGTTCTTGGCGTTTAATGTATTAACATTTCAACGCTCACTTGATAGTTTTCTAATAACGCAGCCGATTGAGTGAGTCGGGGCTCACTTGGGACGCATATCTGCGGGCATCGGGCGGCAAGGCACGGATACATCTATTTACCACAATGCGTTCAATCCAGGGCGGTTCTCCCTCGCTATGATGTTCAGCAAATGTTGATGACTTGTGCCACTACGCCACCTGTTGGACACTGCTATAAGCAGGAAGCCATTCATTCATTCATTCAGTATCAGCACTCTGTCTGTATGAGCAAGCTCGATAATAAAGCCCATTGAACGCACGTCGTTGTATGCTTGGTGTATGATCATAGAATGGAAACATTACATTGGCGACGAGGTGTAAACGGAAAATACACGTTGTGAAGGAAAAAAAACGGCTAACAAACAACAGCACTTAAGAGACCTCAAGCATGTCTTTGGCTGCACACACAGCTCTTCTACCCTTTGACACCGAAACAGATCCGAGCTCTGTTGGACCACGCTGGACCAAATGGGTGCAAAGGTTTGGAAATTATACAACTGCAATGAATATTACTGGAGATGCTAGGCTGAAAGCATTGTTGCTACACATAGCAGGGGAACGTCTGCATGATATCTATGACACGTTAGCAGCAGACGATGATGATTATGCTGCCACAAAGCAGAAGTTATCTGGCTATTTCTCACCAAAGAAAAATGTTCAGTACCAAGTGTATATCTTCAGAAAAGCCATGCGAGAACCAGGAGAAAATCTGGACAGTTATAACACCAGGCTGAGGATGTTGGCTAAAAACTGTGAGTTTGCAGCTGTTGATGCAGAGATTAAAACACACATCATACAGAGCTGTACATCATCCAGGCTACGCAGAAAGGCACTGAGGGAACCTGACCTAACACTAGGAGAGCTCCTTGACCATGGAAGGACACTGGAACTGTCTGAGATGCATGCATCTGGCATAGAGAGAGGCGCTGCGGCTGCAGTCAACGCACTGGATCAGACAAGGCATCCAAAGAGCAGCAGATGGCCCGAAAAACGTTCCACTTCCAACCAATGCAGGAACTGTGGAGGTAATTATCCCCATGATGGTGAATGCCCAGCTAAAAACAAGGAATGTAGAGCCTGTGGTAAATTAAATCATTTTGCAAGTCAGTGCCGTTCAACATCCAAAGACACCAACCCAAGACGACCACAAAACAAAGCCAGATATGACCCAAAGAAGGTCCATCACGTAACAAAGACTGCAGATGAGCGAACAGAGCGTGGCTCCTCCAGTAGTGATGATGGCTATGTGTTTGCAGTTGATGCTGACACGATTTCAGAGTTGCCACAGACCCAGGTCATGCTGAATGGCAGTAGCATGTCTGTTCTGATTGATTCAGGAGCATCAGCAAACTGCATCAGTGAGAAAAGTTTTGATAAACTGATGCCACGTCCACAACTCAGCTCCACTACAACCAAGATTTACCCCTTCCGCTCCGATGTTCCCTTACCCGTGAGTGGTGAGTTCAAGTGCAGTGTGGAGAAGGACAGATGATGGCACAATGCACATTCTTTGTCATTAAAGGTGACTGTTTCAATATTCTGAGCTACAAGACATCCAAAGCACTGGGTCTGATTAAAATAGTCACCACAGTGTCATCTACACCACAGTGTTGCACAGTTGCAGATGAGCTGGTCGCAAGCCATCCTGAGCTGTTCCAAGGCATAGGACAACTGAAAGACTGTCAGATAAAACTACATATAAACCCTGACATTAAACCCACATGCCAACCACACCGACGAGTGCCATTCCACATCCGCCAGAAGGTTGAGGATGAGCTTCGTAAATTGGAAGCAGATGACATCATTGAGGAGGTCACTGGCCCCACACCATGGGTCTCACCTATTGTTGCGGCTCCCAAGCCTAAAGCCCCAGACAAGGTCAGAATCTGTGTCGACATGCGCCAAGCTAACACAGCCATAGAAAGAGAACGTCACATCACTCCCACGATGGATGACGTGGTGCATGAGTTGAATGGAGCAACTGTGTTCTCCAAATTGGATCTGAGAGCTGGATACCACCAGCTAGAGCTTCATCCAGACAGCAGATATATCACCACATTCACAACTCACCTCGGATTGAGGCGTTACAAACGTCTGAGTTTTGGAATATCTTCTGCTGCTGAGGTGTTCCAGAACGCCATATGCCAGTCACTGCAAGGTCTCTGTGGTGTAAAGAACCTCAGCGATGACATCATAGTCTATGGTGCCTCCCAGAATGAACATGACGACAACCTCCGAGCGCTGTTCAAGAGACTCAAAGAAAGCGGTCTCACACTCAATCGTGAAAAATGTGAGTTTAACAAGTCCAGGCTCGAGTTTTTTGGTTTCATTTTCTCTGCAGAAGGCGTTTCAGCTGATCCCAAGAAGGTAGCTGCAGTCCATTATGCTGCAGACCCCCAGACTCCAAGTGATATCAAAAGTCTGCTAGGCATGACCAACTACTGTTCCAGGTTCATAAAAGACTTCTCCTCCATCTCAGAACCACTTCGTAGGCTCACCAGAAAGGACACACCATGGATATGGGGTCCAGAACAGCAAGCTTCACTACAGACTCTAAAGGAGAGTCTAACCAGCGAAGCCACTATGTCATACTTCTACCCAAGCAGAGAGACTGAACTGATTGTGGATGCTAGCCCTGTCGGACTGGGTGCAATCCTCTGCCAAAAAGATGAAAAGGGGGTGAAGTACATTATTGCATATGCCAGTCGGTCTCTGAGCGATGTGGAGAGGAGATACTCACAGACAGAAAAGGAAGCCCTGGCCATTGTGTGGAGTTGTGAGCACTTCCACTTGTACATATATGGTCATCCTTTAACTCTAGTGACCGATCACAAAGCACTAGAGATCATATGGAACAATCCCAGATCTAAACCACCTGCAAGGATCGAGAGATGGGGACTGAGGCTTCAGCCCTACAACTTCAGGGTGGAATACAGAAAGGGTGCTGACAACCCAGCTGACTATATGTCTCGTCACCCAATCCTGTCAGAGAAAATTGAAAGCACACGTGCAGCAAAAGTAGCTGAGGAGTATGTAAACTTCATTGTGAGCCATGCAACACCCAAAGCCATGACACTCACCGAGATCAAGACAGAGACACTGAAAGACCCAATCCTGCAAGAGGTCAGTGAATGCATCAGACACAATACATGGCACAAAATTGACCAGTCACGACATGCTGACATACTAAAACAGTTCAAACGAGTGAGCAGTGAACTGACAGTGACACACACATCAGATGTTGTACTGCGGGGCACAAGAATAGTAATTCCCCCTGCCCTACAAGACAAAGTATTGCAGCTAGCCCATGAAGGACATCAGGGCATTGTCAAGACTAAAGCACTACTCAGAACCAAGGTATGGTTTCCAGACATTGATCGCAGAGCAGAAGCAGCAGTACACAACTGTCTCGCATGTCAAGCTAGCACACCAGTTGCACACGCCGAGCCACTAAAAATGTCAGCTCTACCAGAAACTCCCTGGCATAGCGTGAGTGCAGACTTCTATGGACCACTTCCAACTGGAGAGTACCTGCTTGTTATCATTGATGAATACACACGCTACCCAGTTGTTGAGAGTGTAAGATCAACTTCAGCTAACACAGTCATTCCAGTCATGGACAAAGTCTTCTCCATGCTAGGAATTCCTCGTATTTTGAAAACAGACAATGGTCCCCCGTTCAACAGTGACCAGTTCTCCCAGTTTGCAGATTACCTGGGATTCCATCACCGCCGGATCACACCACTGTGGCCCCAAGCCAACGCTACAGCTGAGAGATTCATGCGCACGCTGGGCAAAGCCATTCGTGTGGCCAATACCCAAGGAATGCACTGGAAACAGTACCTGAACATATTCCTGCGTGAGTATAGATCCACACCTCACAACACAACAGAAAGCTCACCTGCTGAGTTGTTATTTCAACGCAAGATGTTCACAAAGATTCCATCATTCACTCACACTGCAAGCAACAGTTCAGATACTGAAGTGAGAGCAAAAGATGACAAAGCTAAGGCCAAGATGAAGTCACACGCAGACTCTAATCGTCGTGCGAAAGCACACACTCTCATCCCAGGTGACACTGTGCTTCATCGGCAGCCGAAAAAGAACAAACTCACCACGCCATATAACTGCGAGCCATACACAGTGACCAAGACCAAAGGCTCCATGGTGACGGCATCCAGAGACGGACACTCCATCGTCAGGAACTCATCATTCTTCAAAAAGATAGCTCCAGAACTACTGACCATCCCAATAGCTCCTGATGACGACGATCGTGAGTACAGTGATCGTGAGTACAGTGATGCCTCTACAACTACAACACCACCGAGGTACCCCACTCGACACAACAGACGTCCTCCCACTTACCTACAGGAATATACTTAGTGTATGGACTGTTGTGCGATTTGTCAACTTTTTTACAGGTTTTGACAAACACGGACATTACCTAAACTGGAAAAAAAAAAAAAAAAGAGACCGGTTGTGCACTAAATGAAAATGGACTGATTCATCTAAAATGAAGTGTTTGAAATGCACCTTATTATTTGTTTGTTTTATGAGTGTTCAGACCTATGTGAAGAAGCCAAATATTTTGAAACAGATTTGCCATATTCAAAAGAATGAGTATGATGCTAATTTTGACATTGATAATGTGTGTATGATGTTCTGTTATGTTTCCACATCAATGTGATGTTCAGTACTTGAGGTTTGAAGCTTTAACGTGTAAGCTAAATGTTTATTTTGTTTGCACAGTGTTTTGGACAATTGTTAAAGAAAGAAAAAAAAAAAGAAAGCAATATGATGTTCAGCAAATGTTGATGACTTGTGCCACTACGCCACCTGTTGGACACTGCTATAAGCAGGAAGCCATTCATTCATTCATTCAGTATCAGCACTCTGTCTGTATGAGCAAGCTCGATAATAAAGCCCATTGAACGCACGTCGTTGTATGCTTGGTGTATGATCATAGAATGGAAACATTACACTCGCTGGTTAGCCAACTTTGTGTATGTCTCAGTGGGGCGGCTACCTGAGGGCGTGGAGGGAGAGACGAGTTGTACACCCAGCTGTGATACCGCTGGGCCCGGGCTGGCAGACTGTAGCCCTGGCGGGCCAAGATGGCTTTCTTCAACTTGGTGTAGTCTCTTGAGTCTGCCAGGTCGAGGTCTCGGCAGGCCCGTTGAGCTTCTCCGCTCAGAAACGGAGCCAGGTTCCCGGCCCAGTCGGCCTGTGGCCATTTCTCTCTGGTAGCGGTGAGTTCGAACAACTCTAGATAGGCCTCCACGTCATCCTCGGGCCCGAGTTTGGTAAGCACCTCACTGGGTGTTC
>NC_139949.1:54482890-54560390 GCF_963454915.1 Gymnoscopelus microlampas | reverse complement strand
GTGGCAGGGGGTCCTCCACTGGGGGCGCCACCACTTTTGCATCCGTTCTGGAGCACCAGGAGTGGGTGGTCCCCGGGAATGCCCCGTGAGCAGCCCCGTTGGGGTGGTCATTTGGTAATTTGTCCACATGTGCTCATTTTTTACACTTGGGGGTCCCCGAGGCAGCTGGGGGTCCCTGGAGCTCCGGGGGTCCTTGGAGGGTGTAGTTTGGCAGGTAAGGAGTGTGTGTGCAAAATCTGGCATGGATCGGGGCAACGGGTGCGGAGATATGAGCAGGGCAAAAGTGTGACGTGACGGAGGGACGCACGGACACCTGGAGCAGGTTTCTATAGTAAATGCGACCTACGGTCGCAATAATCTCAGGGAGATAAACAAAACAACGTCAGCTCTAAGAGCGTATTCTATTACAGGTGTTCTGAAGGTGTGTAAAAACACTAATAGACAGAAGACAAGTAAAAGGCTAGACGATTGTATAACGGAACAAGAGAACTGCTAATGAAGGCCAAGGCTCAAGATAAACCTGAAAGGTCCGTGTAATTATCCATAAAAAACATGTCCTATACTGCTGCACCAGGAGGAAGGAAATCCTGTCACCAGCTCCCTATGGAAGATCACAAAAAGAGAAAGGAGAAAGTAAGTCACTGCACCACATACACATACAAATATTAATATTATAAAGGCCTATTAGGCAATGGCAAAGTATTCAACATTAAGAATATTAAAAGTAATAAGGGGTAAAACCCCAAGTATAATCAGAAGAGGGGAACCTAAAATATATAAATAGGCCTAATAAGAGGGTTTACAGAAATGGCCTGATATCAAAAGATTCATTTAAACCTCTTTTTACTGTGTCCAGAGTGGAAATCCAAAAGGCTTCCCGTTTGAGGAGCAAACAATCAATGTCTCCCCCTCTGGGTGGCAATGTGACACGCTCAATGCCTATATATTTCAGTGAAGAAATGCAGTGTTGAGCTTGATGAAAATGTACTGCCACAGGATTCCTAAAATCCTTATTTCTAATGTCACTCCTGTGTTCTGAGATCCTCGTTTTCAGGGGTCTTAATGTTTTGCCAATATAAGCAAGCCCACACACACATTTGATCATGTAGATGATATTGGGTGTGGTGCAACTGATGACGCCTCTGATCTTGAAACATTTACCTGTAACAGGGTGATTGAAAGTGTGACATTTATAAGTAAAACTGCATTGAGCGCATCTGCCACATTTGTAATTGCCATCTGGAATGTTACTAAGAAAATGTGTGGGAGTTGCCTGACGTAAGTGTGACCTAACCAGTAGGTTCCTCAAATTTGGTGGTCTTTTGTACACAATACGGGGAGGGACTGCAAAAGACTTGCCAAGAATTGGGTCAGAGTTTAAAATGTACCAATGCCTCCTGATCAGTTTTTCAAAATGGTGACCCAGAGGAGAATATTGAACAAAACACTTGATGTGTTTTTCAGTTCTGTCTGTTCTCTCTTTGGGTTTTAAGCATTCCAGTTGAGTACAACTGTTGAATTGATCTGCAGCAGGTTGAATCCATTGTGCTGGATAGCCACGCTGTTTGAAACGACACTCTAGATCTTTAGAGTGTACCTGGAAAGAGTCATCTTGACTACAAATCCTGCGGATTCTTTTGAATTGGCCCATGGGGATACCTTTTTTTAAGGGTGTGGGATGATAACTGTCACCATGTAGTAGGGCATTACGATCAGTGGGCTTTCTGTACAAATTCATATTTAAAGTATTGTTTTCTTTGATGACCAGGATGTCAAGGAAATTCATACTATTCTGATCAGAGGATATGATAAATTTCAAAAACTGACTACTGTGGTTAAGGAAAACATGAAAGGCTGTCAGCTCAGTAGGGATCCAGTCCAAATCAGAAAAACGTCATCAATGTAGCGCTTCCATAACTGTATGTGTGACAGGAACGGATTGCAATTCGGGTTCAAAATGAGATTGGCTTCAAGTAGCCCAACATAGAGGTTGGCATAATTTGGGGCCATTTTACTTCCCATAGCTGTACCACATTTTTGTAAATAAAACTCATTCTCAAACAAGAAAAAGTTTTTTGTGAGTACTACTTCAGTGAGCTCTTTGATACATGTAGTACTCGGTGTGCACTCTGTCCTCTGGTTAAGAAAAAAATCAATAGCCTCTAAGCCACCTTGGTGAGGAATGTTTGTATATAGACTCTCTACATCGAGTGTGACTAATAGTGAGTCGTTTGTTACAGTTTCTATAGTTTGTAGAACTTGAATGAAATCACTCGAGTCTCTCACATAAGAGGGAAGTGAGAGAACATGTGGCTTTAAAAAATAGTCTACAAAAGATGATATATTTTCTGTGAGAGAGCCAATTCCTGAAACAATGGGTCTACCAGGAGGAACAGTAGTGATTTTTTTGTGAATTTTGGGCAAAGTATAAATGACAGGTGTGACTGGACAATCAACTCTCATATATTCATATTCACTCTTGCTGATATCCCCTGTATCAAAAAACTGCTTGAGAGTGCCATGAATGTGGTTTTTAAAACCTGGAGTTGGATTGACACTCAATTTCTTATAAAAAACCTCATTGGTAAGTTGAGCGTGTATTTCACCAACATAAGCGTCCCTGTCTAAAAGTACAATGGCGCCCCCTTTGTCTGCAGATTGTACCACAATAGATGAATCATCTTTAAGTTCCAATAGTGCTTCACGCTGTTGTTTAGATAGGTTGTTAGTCACCTTGTGCTTCTGCTTATTTCTAAGGAGCTGGGAAACATCATTTTCCACCAATCTACAGTACGTGTCTATAGAGGAGTTTCTGTGCTTAGGTGGAATGAATGTGGATTTCTTTTTAAAACATTTTTTAGGGCCCGCATTGGGCTCACTAGCAGCATCAGGGGCAGCCACTGGAAGCTGTGTATTATCTGAATGGATCTGGGATACATTGTCACGACTAGCGTTACAGAAAAATTCTCTTAGTCTCAAATTACGAAAATATTTATGAAAATCAACTAGAGTTTCAAAGTCATTGCATTGAGTGGTGGGTACAAAAGAGAGTCCCTTACTGAGGGCTGAGATACAAGTGTCAGAGAGGGACCTACTTGACAGGTTAATCACGTTACATTCTGTCTGTTGCTGCGGGTCCAGTGGGGTTCTCTCTGACTTCTTCCTCTGGCTCCTCCTGCACCTCTTCTTACTCGGGGCGGACGCCCTGGGTCCCTTTGTGGGGGGCGCTGGTCCAAAAAAGGCTCGCTCCTCTGGGAGTAGCTGCTGGAGTCAGACTCAACATCAGGGGATGGGGCTGAGGCGTAGCCGCCCCTCTGTCGTCTGTGGTTGTGTGGTTGTGTGCGTCGTTGCGCACTGGTGTGGGCCTGAGCCTGGGGAAGGCTGTTCTCAGGCACAGCCTCTGGGGAAACATCCTGGTTCTCCTTGGTTCTCCAAAAGTACACATCATTCACGTCATAGTCATCTGCGTCCCTCTCCCATTTTTTCACTTTACTGGCTTTAACCTCTTTCTCCACTTTTAATGTGTTTTCTTCACAATCTTTAAAAATAGCCTCTAGTCTCTCCTGTGTCATATTCGCTGTAATCAAATCTTTTTTCAGAATATCGATTTCTGCCTTTGTTTGTTTTAACTGTTCGGACAGTTCTTGTATGGAGAGGGCAATTAGATCAAATGAACATTTATTCATGATCTCGCACCATTTGTCACAAAACGCATCATTGTCCTGACCTAACACGGGTTCCTTTTGTAGTCTCATTCCTCGTGGGATTCTTCTGATGCCAAGGTAATCGCTCAGGGAGACTGCATGTAGATAGAGACGAGTCTCCTTTGACTGAAGTTTGAGGATCGCTCTTTTCAGCGTCTCTGTGTCCACCATGTTGGAGGCGCTGGCGTTTGTGAACAAAGAATCAGTCAGCATGATGCGAGAATAGTCATCATCACTGAATTCAAAGATACCTAAAGGTGTCCGTCTTGTCACACTTGTGGAATCCATGCTGGACGTCATGTCTCGGGGGAGTTGGAGTCTTGTTTAGGAGTGCTGCGCAAAAAAGCAGTAAGTATGAAGAAGGTAGTGCACGCACATCCCAAGTCCAGGTGCTTAGACAAACAAAGTATAAATGAAAAAGAATAAAGTCTGCACACTGGTGGTTGTTAGTAGAATAAACACACTACTGTCTTAAACATGTAGTGTTGTTGTTAGTAGAATAAACACACTACTGTCTTAAACATGTAGTGTTGTTGTTAGTAGAATAAACACACTACTGTCTTAAACATGTAGTGTTGTTGTTAGTAGAACAAACACACTACTGTCTTAAACATGTAGTGTTGTTGTTAGTAGAATAAACACACTACTGTCTTAAACATGTAGTGTTGTTGTTAGTAGAACAAACACACTACTACTACTGTCTTAAACATGTAGTGTTGTTGTTAGTAGAACAAACACACTACTGTCTTAAACATGTAGTGTTGTTGTTAGTAGAATAAACACACTACTGTCTTAAACATGTAGTGTTGTTGTTAGTAGAACAAACACACTACTGTCTTAAACATGTAGTGTTGTTGTTAGTAGAACAAACACACTACTGTCTTAAACATGTAGTGTTGTTGTTAGTAGAATAAACACACTACTGTCTTAAACATGTAGTGTTGTTGTTAGTAGAACAAACACACTACTGCCTTAAACATGTATTGTTGTTGTTAGTAGAATAAACACACTACTGTCTTAAACATGTAGTGTTGTTGTTAGTAGAACAAACACACTACTGTCTTAAACATGTAGTGTTGTTGTTAGTAGGAATAAACACACTACTGTCTTAAACATGTAGTGTTGTTGTTAGTAGAATAAACACACTACTGTCTTAAACATGTAGTGTTGTTGTTAGTAGAATAGAATAAACACACTACTGTCTTAAACATGTAGTGTTGTTGTTAGTAGAACAAACACACTACTGTCTTAAACATGTAGTGTTGTTGTTAGTAGAACAAACACACTACTGTCTTAAACATGTAGTGTTGTTGTTAGTAGAATAAACACACTACTGTCTTAAACATGTAGTGTTGTTGTTAGTAGAACAAACACACTACTGTCTTAAACATGTAGTGTTGTTGTTAGTAGAACAAACACACTACTGCCTTAAACATGTATTGTTGTTGTTAGTAGAATAAACACACTACTGTCTTAAACATGTAGTGTTGTTGTTAGTAGAATAAACACACTACTGCCTTAAACATGTAGTGTTGTTGTTAGTAGAATAAACACACTACTGTCTTAAACATGTAGTGTTGTTGTTAGTAGAACAAACACACTACTGTCTTAAACATGTAGTGTTGTTGTTAGTAGAATAAACACACTACTGTCTTAAACATGTAGTGTTGTTGTTAGTAGAATAAACACACTACTGTCTTAAACATGTAGTGTTGTTGTTAGTAGAACAAACACACTACTGTCTTAAACATGTAGTGTTGTTGTTAGTAGAACAAACACACTACTGTCTTAAACATGTAGTGTTGTTGTTAGTAGAATAAACACACTACTGTCTTAAACATGTAGTGTTGTTAGTAGAATAAACACACTACTGTCTTAAACATGTAGTGTTGTTGTTAGTAGAACAAACACACTACTGTCTTAAACATGTAGTGTTGTTGTTAGTAGAATAAACACACTACTGTCTTAAACATGTAGTGTTGTTGTTAGTAGAACAAACACACTACTGTCTTAAACATGTAGTGTTGTTAGTAGAATAAACACACTACTGTCTTAAACATGTAGTGTTGTTGTTAGTAGAACAAACACACTACTGTCTTAAACATGTAGTGTTGTTGTTAGTAGAACAAACACACTACTGTCTTAAACATGTAGTGTTGTTGTTAGTAGAATAAACACACTACTGTCTTAAACATGTAGTGTTGTTGTTAGTAGAACAAACACACTACTGTCTTAAACATGTAGTGTTGTTAGTAGAATAAACACACTACTGTCTTAAACATGTAGTGTTGTTGTTAGTAGAACAAACACACTACTGTCTTAAACATGTAGTGTTGTTGTTAGTAGAACAAACACACTACTGCCTTAAACATGTATTGTTGTTGTTAGTAGAATAAACACACTACTGTCTTAAACATGTAGTGTTGTTGTTAGTAGAATAAACACACTACTGTCTTAAACATGTAGTGTTGTTGTTAGTAGAATAAACACACTACTGCCTTAAACATGTAGTGTTGTTGTTAGTAGAATAAACACACTACTGCCTTAAACATGTGCACCCGGGAGAAAGTGGACTAAGAAAGGGGAGGAGCTAACCCCCGTTTTTCTTTTTTTACTAAATGGGTTCCCAGATTGATCTACACAGCTTGTAGAGCTGATATTTTTGGTGCACAACAATCAGTCATAACAATAACCCCAACTTCTAAACCTGACCTCTAAATCGTTGGTTCTCAAAGTGGGGTCCGGGGACCCCCAGGGGTACTTGAGGGGGTTCCAGGGGGTCCCCAGCTAAATGATGGATAGGAACCAAATGGACCCTTATGGGTCTGTAACTCTGAGAGTGTACAAATGGAACCAAATGGACCCTTATGGGTCTGTAAGAGTGTCCAAATGGAACCAAATGGACCCTAACGGGTCCATTTGGTTCCATTTGGACACTCTCAGAGTTGGATTAACATTGATTTTACAATATGAATTGGGGTCCCAGAGATAGAAATGCCATTAAATGGGGGTCCGTAGCCTAATGCATGTCACACTGGGGGTCCTTGAAATTAAAATGGTTGAGAATCACTGCTATAGAGCCGTAAAAATCTTCTCTTATGGGGGTCCCTGAGGCATATCTTTTCAAATGGGGGTCCGCGGGCTAATAAGTGTCAATTTGGGGGTCCTTGACATGAAAAAGTTTGAGAACCACTGCTCTAAATGTCTAATCCTAAACGTAAATGTATTCAAACAGAGAGAAGATGATCTTCTCCACACAATGTATTCACACAGAGAAGATGTCCTTCTCCACACAATGTATTCACACAGAGAAGATGTTCTTCTCCACACAATGTATTCACACAGAGAAGATGTTCTTCTCCACACAATGTATTCACACAGAGAAGATGTTCTTCTCCACACAATGTATTCACACAGAGAAGATGTTCTTCTCCACACAATGTATTCACACAGAGAAGATGTCCTTCTCCACACAATGTATTCACACAGAGAAGATGTTCTTCTCCACACAATGTATTCACACAGAGAAGATGTTCTTCTCCACACAATGTATTCACACAGAGAAGATGTTCTTCTCCACACAATGTATTCACACAGAGAAGATGTTCTTCTCCACACAATGTATTCACACAGAGAAGATGATCTTCTCCACACAATGTATTCACACAGAGAAGATGTCCTTCTCCTCACAATGTATTCACACAGAGAAGATGTTCTTCTCCACACAATGTATTCACACAGAGAAGATGTTCTTCTCCACACAATGTATTCACACACAGAGAAGATGTTCTTCTCCACACAATGTATTCACACAGAGAAGATGTTCTTCTCCTCACAATGTATTCACACAGAGAAGATGTTCTTCTCCACACAATGTATTCACACAGAGAAGATGTTCTTCTCCACACAATGTATTCACACAGAGAAGATGTTCTTCTCCTCACAATGTATTCACACACAGAGAAGATGTTCTTCTCCACACAATGTATTCACACAGAGAAGATGTTCTTCTCCACACAATGTATTCACACAGAGAAGATGTTCTTCTCCACACAATGTATTCACACAGAGAAGATGTTCTTCTCCACACAATGTATTCACACAGAGAAGATGTCCTTCTCCACACAATGTATTCACACAGAGAAGATGTCCTTGTCCACACAATGTATTCACACACAGAGAAGATGTCCTTCTCCACACAATGTATTCACACAGAGAAGATGTTCTTCAGAACCACAGGCCTAACTAAATGGGAGAAATGAAATAGAAATCTATCTGTGTTCAATATGTGTGTTTTGTATTCAATCATCAACCACAAGACACTTATCTATATTCCGGGTCCAACATTTGGCAAAAATATCAGATCTACAAGCTCACGCTGTGTGATGTGCTGTGCGCTTGTAGATTGGCTCTTTTCGACAAACAGATTTAATGTGGTGCAGGGGTTCCCAAACTGGGGGTCGGGACCCCCAGGGGGTCCCCAGTTGATGATCTTAATTAAAGTAATGCAACATAGTTGTGTCACTCAACAGTAAACAAACCAACATACAGTAGAAGTCTTTACAAGGTATCTCATTTATAAAATTACAGTTGAATGACAATTAAGACCAAATTGGTTTTTAATACCAAATTGGCCAAATTGTCAAATATTACGTATGATAGAGGCAAACATTGTGAAGATGTAGATGTGCTGATCTACAAGCTCACAACACCTCGCAGTTCAGATATTTTCACAATATTCATCTGTGGGAACCGAGTCAAACTAAATGTAATGCCTACAATTCCAAGTGCTTGTCAGAGTAGGGGGTCCCCAGTTCAAATATGATTATTTTGGGGGGTCCCCAGTTCAAATATGATCATTTTGGGGTGTAGAGGGTGGGAAGAAAGGAGTGGACCAAGTCTAGAGCCCTGTGGGACCCCGATCAAATAAGTATATAGGGTTTAAGTAGTTCATGTTTTAATTAGGGTTTTAATTAGGGATTAAGTAGTTAATGACAGATTGGTCTGTTCAGCTGTACTCCCCCCAGCTTCCACTAGGTGGTAGCAGAGTATTTTTAATGGCAGGTTTTAATAGGCAGTAGAGACTTTATCAGTCTGCTTGTTGACAACTGATGCTATCATTAATAATAAAAAATAATTATTATAATAATAATAATAATAATAATAATAATAATAATAATAATAATGATAACGATAATAATAATATTTCTTAATCGACTACATTTCTAGGAATGAGCTCCTGACCAAAGTGACATTATGAACACGTTTTCTGTATAGGATTAACTCTCTAGTCAGTAAGAAGACCTTGAGGATTCTTACAGGCACTCTCATCCAAGGTCATTTTGACTATGCATGCTTCTCATGGTATCATAACACCACTAAGGCCTTAAAAACATCTTCTCATGGTATCACAACACCACTAAGGCCTTAAAAACATGATTCTCATGGTATCATAACACCACTAAGGCCTTAAAAACATGATTCTCATGGTATCATAACACCACTAAGGCCTTAAAAACATCTTCTCATGGTATCACAACACCACTAAGGCCTTAAAAACATCTTCTCATGGTATCACAACACCACTAAGGCCTTAAAAACATGCTTCTCATGGTATCACAACACCACTAAGGCCTTAAAAACATGCTTCTCATGGTATCACAACACCACTAAGGCCTTAAAAACATGATTCTCATGGTATCACAACACCACTAAGGCCTTAAAAACATGATTCTCATGGTATCACAACACCACTAAGGCCTTAAAACATGCTCCTCATGGTATCATAACACCACTAAGGCCTTAAAAACATGCTTCTCATGGTATCACAACACCACTAAGGCCTTAAAAACATGCTTCTCATGGTATCACAACACCACTAAGGCCTTAAAAACATGCTTCTCATGGTATCACAACACCACTAAGGCCTTAAAAACATGCTCCTCATGGTATCACAACACCACTAAGGCCTTAAAAACATGCTTCTCATGGTATCACAACACCACTAAGGCCTTAAAAACATGTTTCTCATGGTATCACAACACCACTAAGACCTTAAAAACATGATTCTCATGGTATCACAACACCACTAAGGCCTTAAAAACATGCTTCTCATGGTATCACAACACCACTAAGGCCTTAAAAACATGCTTCTCATGGTATCACAACACCACTAAGGCCTTAAAAACATGCTCCTCATGGTATCACAACACCACTAAGGCCTTAAAAACATGATTCTCATGGTATCACAACACCACTAAGGCCTTAAAAACATGCTTCTCATGGTATCACAACACCACTAAGGCCTTAAAAACATGATTCTCATGGTATCACAACACCACTAAGGCCTTAAAAACATGTTCCTCATGGTATCACAACACCACTAAGGCCTTAAAAACATGATTCTCATGGTATCATAACACCACTAAGGCCTTAAAAACAAGGCTCCAGACTTCCCAAAACAAACTAGTAAGGCTGCTAGTTGTATGTTTAGCCTCAAACTTACAACCCATCTAACCCCTGCTCACTTTGCTAGGGTTGGATGGAACAGAACCATTTCTGTACAGGAACCACACACACACACACACACGCACACGCGCACACACACACACACACACACACACACACACACACACACACACACACACACACACACACACACACACACACACACACACACACACACACACACACACACAGAACCATTTCTGTACAGGAACCACACACACACACACACACACACACACACACACACACACACACACACACAACCATTTCTGTACAGGAACCACACACAGAACCATTTCTGTACAGGAACCACACACACACACACACACACACACACACACACACAGAACCATTTCTGTACAGGAACCACACACAGAACCATTTCTGTACAGGAACCACACACACACACACACACACACACACACACACACACACACACACACACACACACACACACACACACACACACACACACACACACACACACACAACCTTCAACCAACAAAAGACCGGGAAAGCATCCGTGTCATTTTAGATGTCTTTGGGCCATTCAAAAATAGCAGATCTACAAGCTCATAGCGCGGCACCGAGTGCTGCGCTGTGAGCTTGTAGATCTGCTATTTTTGAATGGCAGATCTATAGCAGAATAGTGAACATTTGTGCAAATCTTTGAATATATACATATTTTAAAGTGGACATTTTTAACTCAAATCTGTGCTTCTGGGGGTCCCTGGAACAACATATTTTTAGATGGGGGTCCGCGGCCAAATACATTATTTTGTGGGTCCTTGACATGAAAAGGTTTGAGAATCACTGATATTATAACAACATGTTTAAACAAAAAAAAAACTGTTAGGATTTAGAAGACATTTGTAGAATCCCCCAGAAGCAAAGAAAAACATTTTCTTTATATATATATATATATATTCAATGATTTGCACAAATCTTCACCATTTTTCCAAAAAATAGCAGATCTACAAGCTCGTAGCGCGGCACTCGGTGCTGCGCTACGAGCTTGTAGATCTGCTATTTTTGAATAGCCCAAAGTATTAGATTATGGTTAAAGTGGTTAAAATGTAAAATGACAGATGCTTAATGAGTTAAACACACATTAACCTCTTGACTCAACAGCATCACAATCAAAGCAAAACATAACATCATAATATTCATGTCACTCATATTCATTACATCTGCCTTACACTTATTTCTCTCAAAGCAAAACAATAAAGGTTTGATCACAGTTGCAGGCCTAAGGACAGTTTTTCTAAGGCATGTTTACATGTTAGTGCAGAGCAGCTAACTGTAGCTACGCTAACTCACCAGGTGAATCCAGGTAGAGATGATTATCTTCTGTTCCTGTTAGTTCAGCTGTTTAACATGTTATTAAGGTACTGCTAAATGACTGTAATGTAATGTTATAATGTAACATTAACTTATAAGGATGTTTATTTCACTGTTTTACTAACAAACAACATGGAGCTTGTGTTGTGTCAAACTTCTGTCTCATGCAGGGGTGTGTGTGTGTGTGTGTTTGTGGGGGGGGGTGGTCTGTTGACCTGCACTCTCCCCAGTTTCCACTAGGTGGCAGCAGAGGATTTTCTTATGGCAGGTTTTAATAGGCTTTAGACACATTGTATAAAATGCTCCACTTTATCACTCTGCTTGTATTATTATTATTATTATTATTATTATTATTATTATTATTATTATTATTATTATTATTATTTCAAAATAAAAAAAATATTTTATTTGATTTTATTTCTATTTAAATACAGCAATGCATTGACAATAAATAAATAATGGAAATTTGTAATTATGCAAGTATTTTACAAGCCTGTACTCCTAATAGAATGATTCTTTAAGTACGTTTTAAATGATTTTACTAGTTTATAAAGCTAGTGTATTCCATGCCGACAGCATGGAATACATGGAAGACAGACAGCCTCTGTGGATAGCTTTAAAACACCATTACACCTAAGACAGGCCTCTGTGGATAGCTTTAAAGTGTCTACACCATGGATTTGAACTTTTTCTTCTTTTTTGTGTGTTTTTCGTCTCCCCTACCTCTCTTCTATCCAAAAATACCCCAGTTTGAACACTCAGGCTTTCACAGCATATCTGGGGTTTTCTGGAAAGTGGTCTCAAAACAGACCAAACTGATTTGCACCCTCAATCCCTCTCGTTTTTCAGTAAAAAAAAAGGGACATAAACAATATGATATTAAATATTATTATTATTTTTTAAGTTCATAGATCCTTTCAAGCACAGCTCAAGACCTACTCTTGCTTTTGGTAGATTTTTAAATCTCTGTGTTGTTATTCATATCCTCACTGTTTTGCTATTAGGCCTATTTTAATGTGGTTTTATGCTTTTGCTTTTCTTTTTTTGCTTTATTGTTACATTTCACTTCTCCGTAATTGTGTTCTTGCTCTGTAAAGCTCATGAAAGGTGCTATACAAATACAGTTTATCATTGTTATTATTATTAAAATAGGTTTTACTAAAATCGTCCTCCTGGTGGCGCTATAGCAGGCCAATGTGAAAAATGTGGGGGTTCACGCCGATTTGTCCAGCGGTGCCGGAGATTAGCTGCTCACACACACACACACACACACACACACACACACACACACACACACACACACACACACACACACACACACACACACATTTTCTATAGGGCTGCCAGAATTATATATATATTTACACTGATTTGAGCTAAGCTATCCTGTTCAGCTGAGCAATATTAGGTAACATTAGGAGATGAGGTCATCACCTTTGAGGCCCCTTTATCTCTTTCACACTTCCTCAAAGGGAGTCATAACCTGACTATAGACACTATTGCTGTAATGTTAATATAGTGCTTTAAATGATTTCACAAAGTTAGTAATGTTTTGTGTGTTCTTAACTATCTTATATTATTATTGTAATGCTAACTGGTTATAGTTAAGATCTTTAGTGGATAACACGTGACATGGATGTTTGTCTGCACATCCATAGTCAGGCCAGTTCCCAGCAAACAGACACTTAAAATATTAATCTCAGTGCCTCAGCCAAACTTAACCAGGCAATAGTGCATAGAACTCTTATCTAGGCAGGAGTGAGGGAGGCTACATTCCACAGGTGCCCTGAGAGCCAAGGTCATCTCACAGATGAGAGAATCACCAAACCATTATGCCTTGCTCCGATGGATGGACCAACAGCGACTCCTGTTGATGATTTTTTAATGTTTTACAATAATCTAGCAGGTAGATTTGAGGGCTTGTCAGAAGAGATATTACTCCATTACAAACTTCTCTACCTGTGGAGAGGAGTGTATCTCAGAGCTTTTATTGATGTACTATTAACTGGTATAGTATCATTTTTGTATATGACAATTCATTCTGATTAGGTTATTAGGCTCATAAATAATTGTAATCTTAGATTTAAGGGTAATAACATTATTGGATTCAACCACAATTGTAATTCACCTGTGTAGCGATTCTTTCAAGGGTATTTAACTCCTAACTTCACAGAACCAATGAACCAAGTACCTTACTTTTATGGTGTCAAGATTCAGCTATAAATCTAACACATCCACGTAGGAAAAGTCAGCTTGGGATCAACTTTTGAAATAAATGGCTGATATTTCAATGTTTCACATTCACTTCACTTTGTTACACCTTATCTCTCTCTGTGTTTCTCTCTCTCTGTCTGTCTCTCTTTGAATGTCTCTCTCTCTTTCACTATACTGTCCATGCCTTAGGCTTAGAGAAACAAACTTTTCAGTATTATCCGTATTGCTGCCAAGATCAGACTTCCCACTCCCACACTATGACTGGAAAAACAAGAGAACATAATTTACACGCCTCCAACCAATAAGAAGAAGAGAAGGAAGCAGGGAAAGTAAATAACTGGAGACACATTTGGAAGAACAACATCATCGACACAGACTGAGTTCCAGGATGAAGGTTTACGGAGCGTTGCTGGTGTTTGTGTTGTTGTGTGTGTGTGAGGCCGGGGCTCAAGGACACACTGGAGCGCTGGATGAGAGACAGAGCGGCGTTGGACCCTCAACCCCCTCCATACCGGACGTTTGGAGAGAAGTGTTAGGAATCAGAGACAAGCTGTACAGCCTGGGAACCTTAGTGGTTGAGCTGAGAGAGAAGCTGGCTGCCAGCGACACACTCAATGCAGGTACTGTAACTAGTGATGGTAGAAGTACTCCAATGTTTTACTTAAGTAAAAGTATCAATACTGCAACGTAGATGTACTCTGTTACAAGTAAAAGTCCCATATTCAAAATGTACTTGAGTAAAAGTATCGGCATCAAAATATACTTAAAGTATTAGAAGTAAAAGTACTCATTGCGCAAAATGTCCCATTTCACCAGATGTGTTAAAATAATCATTTAAAAATAGCCGATCTACAAGCTCACAATGTGTTGCATCACAACGGAAGTAAGTAAGTAAAAGTATTGAAAATTGTGAATATTGAAGAATCCTCAAATTGTACTGTATGTACAGTACTTGAGTATATGTACTTTGTTACTTTAAACCACTGATTGTAACTTCACCCGTTTTACAATGATGCTGACAGACTGACAGACAGACAGACAGACAGACAGGCAGGCAGGCAGGCAGGCAGGCAGACAGACAGACAGACAGACAGACAGACAGACAGACAGACAGACAGACAGACAGACAGACAGACAGACAGACAGACAGACAGACAGGCAGAGGGCTAAATAGTTGTCTTCAATATGCAGATGTTTGGCAGAGATGATGAGTTGCGAAATATGTTTATGAGGGCGAGTCATCTCTCTCTCTCTCTCTCTCTCTCTCTCTCTCTCTCTCTCTCTCTCTCTCTCTCTCTCTCTCTCTCTCTCTCATACCAAGGCAAAAGTGGAACAAAATAATGAAAAGTAGTAAAGTGTGCTCTTAGGAGCACAGGTCTCCACCAGGCCTGGTTGCCTATCCAGGGCCTGCACACTTTGGAAGGCAGTCATAGCCTCTTGGAATATGATCTGACTACTGAGTAAAAGTACAAAAGTATCGGCATCAAAATATACTTAAATTATTAGAAGTAAAAGTACTCATTGTGCAAAACGTCCCATTTCACCAGATGTGTTAAAAGAATCATTTAAAAATAGCCGATCTACAAGCTCACAATGTGTAGCATCACAACGGAAGTATGTAAGTGAAAGTATTGAAAATTGTAAATATTGAAGAAAAAAATTGTACTTAAGTACAGTACCTGAGTATGTACTTTGTTACTTTAAACCACTGATTGTGATTGTAACTTCACATGTTTTGACACTGATGCTGACAGGCAGGCAGGCAGGCAGGCAGGCAGGCAGACAGACAGACAGACAGACAGACAGACAGACAGACAGACAGACAGACAGACAGACAGACAGACAGACAGGCGGGCAGGCAGGCAGGCAGGCAGGCAGGCAGGCAGGCAGGCAGACAGGCAGACAGGCAGACAGGCAGACAGGCAGACAGACAGACAGGTGGGCAGGCAGGCAGGCAGGCAGGCAGGCAGGCAGACAGGCAGACAGACAGGCGGACGGACGGATCTCTCTCTCTCTCTAATACCAAGGCAAAAGTGGAACAAAACAATGAAAAGTAGTAAAGTGTGCTCTTAGGAGCACAGGTCTCCACCAGGCCTGGTTGCCTACCCAGGGCCCGCAGGCTTTGAAAGGCAGTCATAGCCTTCTCCGACCTTTATAATCGGAGAAATACTACTTCCGCCGCTGACGACACAGCCATTCCATTCATTTCAACCTCTCGCCGCTGACGCCATACCCACAGCATTGATTTCGACTAATGCAACTAAACACAACAACTACAGCTGACGTCTCAACACAAAACCAGCCACAACGTGCACGCTGAATTTACGGGTGGCGTAGGGCACCTCTCATTGCTCACTACATACTTGCCTCCACGTAACATAATTCATTGTACTCACCACATTACGACCACACCGGACCCACCGGATGGGGAAACACTTTTGCACCGTTTTTGATTCATTCACGGGGGCAGTGCATGAGTCTTTAGGTCGGGGATCACTGAATGACAGGCAGCGCGATGTGTGTGTGTGTGTGTGTGTGTGTGTGTGTGTGTGTGTGTGTGTGTGTGTGTGTGTGTGTGTGTGTGTGTGTGTGTGTGTGTGGCGGACTCATTGCTGTCACGTGTGCCTGTCAGCAGCAGCAGTGTTGCCAAGTATCGTGAGTGAAATAAGGAAACAGTACACCAAAAACAAGCAAGCAAACAAGCATTTTTTTGACCAGAAGTTGCAGTAAATAAGCGGACATGGCAACACCGACAATGAGCGTTAGCGCTTTCATGGTTGCGAAGATACGACAGTACACGCTACCCAAAGTCTCAAAACCCCGGACAATTGAAGGATTTAAAAAAAAAACCCGGACAGGCCGGACAGCCTCCCAAAAGAGGACATGTCCGGGTAAAAGAGGACGTATGGTCACCCTACCCAACGCGCCGCAGGAGGTGGAAGGAGGAGGAGACACAGTGTTCCCCAATATGTTATTCTAGCACCTGCTCTACCCGCCCCCCCATTATGCCGACTCCGTATTTTGCGCGTGGAGGTGTGCCCGTGGGCGTGTTGTTGCTATATCCCCCAAGTTGCCATTCAGCACACACACACATGGGTACGGCTTGGGGAGGGGGGATAGCGGTTTCTAAAACCACCCGCCGTTTTCTAAAACCACCCGCCAAGTGCACACAGACACTGCAATGGCTTTGTGCGTTGGACCATGAGCCGTGTTGCCAGCATTGGCCAGAAATAAGCAACCACAGGTCTATTGTCGTATCATGTGCTATATTGTATATGACAGTATGCAAGTAAAAACAGAGGAACAAATACTAAAGCTAAAGTCAGCACTATATAGAAATTATACTAAAGTAAGCAGAATCATGAGTGACACAGACTGGTGTTTGCATATCTAATCAAGGACTCTGCCCTGGTGTGAATAGCAATCACAGCTCCATTGTTTAACCTGGAGACACTAAGTCTACCTTCCTGACAACAACTGTTACTCAGGATGGCCGAATGATCAAAGAACTTGGTCAACAGCTGGTGGGGGATTCTCCCCCACCCCACCCGTTTGTTTGTATTCAAATGTGAACGGACAGTATAAGTTGACTGATACGTGACTTGTTAAGTTAGTACCACCAGGCCGTTAGGCTGTACGGGAGATCAGGGCTCTGCCCTGGCTCTCTGCTGTTATGATGCTGTTTATGCGGAATAAATGAATGATTCTGGAACCTGGTCAAGACGTCTCTTCTCCTCCACTTCTTATTACAACTAACCAGCCGGGTAACACACATTTTAAGCCTCAAAGACACGTCACTATGAAAACAAAAAGAACTGACTCTAAGGCCACATTAGCCCTTCAAACTAGAGCTTAATATGCCTAAATATTTCAGCCCGCTCGACTAATAATTGACAAATTAGGCCCAGACCAGCCCGTCAGTCATTTTTCTAAGGAAGGCTTTTTTCTCATTAAATCTTGGTAATTTGTTAAGAACAGGAGTCATTCTACCCTATTCCAACATTCTATATTTTATCTAAAAAACAGCATGGAGCAAATAGGCTATATAAATATATAAACTGCCCCTATAACCATTTTTAAAAATATATTCGTTATTCTATGAAATATATTTTAAATTGAGATTTTTTCGTTTTTTTCCATATTGCGCTGCGGTGGTGATTAATTAGCTGCCAGCTGTGTAAGAATAGTATAAATATTTTAAATGGCTCTTGGGGATCTGACAGACTAATATGAGAAGTTGCTTATTGTGAACACAATACGCTACAAATTAATTCATATATTAATTTATTTGGATTAAAAAGACCCAAAGCCCAACACATTTGGACCAGGCCCAGCCATGCAGACGGGCCGGGTCAGGTCCCGTTGGGTTTGGGCTAAAATCTTACATGATCGGATCATCTGTGATTTTCATTTCAGAACACAGAACACCTGCTCATATCAAACTGCGCTACAGTGCAGACAGGGAGATAGGCTAGAGCACATATTGGATCGGGGATGACGGCTAGCGCAGTCTTCTCTTAAAGGCAATGGCTTCTGGCACAGTGATTGGTTTTATCAATGTAACGCCCAAACCACACCTATGCATAATGTAAGGGGTAGCTCAGGTGTTTGGCGGGTGAGGGAGGTGGTAAAAGGTATACTGTAGGTATAGGTAAAAGCTCTTTGTTTGTCTTTTTCTTAATTCATCTGGAATCTAAAAGCCTGAAATGGTTATTATTTGAAATGTCAGTCATCTTTTAATCATTCTTTTTCATCAAAACAAAGAAGTCACGTGACCATGTGTCAAATCACGTAGTCTTTGTCCTTTAAAATAAGAGTTGTAGTCTAACATGCAAGCAATAGACGGATTTCTTGTTTACCAACATTGAGACTGTTTCATGTAATCAATTCCCAACAGATCCCCAAACCTGTTGTTTTGGGGATCACTGGTTTCAGTTCATTCAACCTCCTCTGTGTGTTGGCTAGTGAAACGCTCCTGGCGAGACATATATACTTCACCTCGCAACAGTGTTGCGTGCCAAGAACAGCTAACATACAACGTCACAACGCGTCGAGGATGCGACGCGTTGTGACCTTGGAGGTCTGCTATTCTCTGCCGTTCTCTGCACACAATACCTTCGCACGGCAGAGTATAAATTAGGTTTGAGGGGATACAGCTGTGTGATCAAGCAGGCTCTAGTGCCGTGATCATAGAGCGCTCCCTCAGCAACTGGAGGTGGGGTTTGGGGGACAACCGCTTTGGGGAAGGGGTCTCCACAATGGACAACAGGGGCTTCTCTGGAAAAATTCAACGGCCCTTTGTATGTTGATGAGTGATTAGCGACACATCAAAGCAAACATCTCAAATGAATTCTCCTTTAAATGGTCCATTTTGAGGGCTTAGCGGCCATTTTTTTAGCTTGGCACACAGCTGATTTGGATTCAGCACACCTTAATACCCCTAAAAAACATGTGTGCCATAAATTAACACGATTTGCCTTCGGGATAAAGATTTTTGGAGACCTGACCTAGTCTGTAGTCCTATGCAAAGGATAAACTGTAATTTAGATAGCATGTTATGTAGACAGATGTCAGGTCATTTGTAGACCTGGCATCCTGTAGTGCGTATAGTTTCAATGTACAGATTATTGCTTTTTTGGGGGATATTCTACTGTTTAGACTGATGACAGGTTCTTGGTTTACTTATGATCCTAGATTACTATTTCTATACATCTGATGTATTACCTTGTGTTTACCTGCTTACTGTAAGTCGCTCTAGAGTCTCTGCTGAATGCCTGCATTGTAAATTGATTAGTTCTAAAAAAAACTCAAGACTGAACATTAATCTGTTGAAAATCTATTAATGAGATATGCATCGAAAACTAAAATGTCTATGACTATGTAAGTGAAATGTTAATCAGCATCCAGAGTTTGTTAGATTGTATTGTAAACTGTCACAGGGACTTACTCCCCAATCCAACCTTTGATGCTGAGTGCCAAGCAGTGAGGCACTGGGTCCCGTTTCTATAGTCTTTGGTATGACCCAGCCAGGGAATCAAACCCCCGAGCTCTCAGTGTCAGGGCGGACACTCTAACCACCAGACAAGTCATACTAACGTCATGTTCTAAATAGTGATAGTAACAACGATACTAGTGATAGAAGATATTGTTATAATTCAATTTGTAAAAGGTACAAACTGTTTTACGTCTGAAAAGATCATGTAAATCAAAATGTATTTTTTTTCTCCTTTCTTTCTTTTTGTTTTATCTGTTCTGAAATGTAATATTTGAAGTTTTGTGTTAGTTCATTTTCTTTTGTTTGCACTTACGTTTTCTTTAACCTATTATGATAATTTATTTTAAATGGTAATAAGGTGGGCAAAATAAGCTTTGGCTTCAGCCCATACCTTTTCGGCCAAATTGTCATCATGTTGACTAAGTTGTACTGTATGTTCAACTGTTTTGTTTTTAAAAGAAATCATGACCGAAAAAAGCAAAAAAAAAAAAAAAAAAACGAAATAACTAACTAACTATGAGCAGAGGTGTACAGTACCTGTACATCATGGCTGAGGGATGTACTTGTACATCAAGATGCCTTACGCTACAGAAACAGGAGATAGGCTCCTGACCTGATGGGCCACATGGCTCAGGGAAGGCTTACCGTAAACTGTAGTACTCTGCTGTAGTTTACTGTAAAACTACAAGATATAATGGCCCTCATTTATCAACGCGGTGTAGACCAAATAATGGGCGTACGGCGTAATCACCGCACTTTTCGGCATTTATCAATATATCCTGACGTGGGCTTTATCCTACGGTACGCTGAGATCTCACGTCTGGTCGAGACCAGTTGTTGACGTTGGCTGCACCCGTTTATTCCATCCTAGACCTGTGGAGCAGCATTGTTTGACTGTCTGACAGGCATCTGAACACATACTCCACTCATAAATGTATATCTACACTAATAAATAATCCCTGTGAAAATATAACATTTTATAAAGTAATTTAAAAAAACTGCTTTAACAGTCATTCAGATAAGACTGTAGATCTGGCTGTATTGAAAATAGCATATCTACAAGCTCACAAGCCAGCGACGCGTTGTGAGCTTGTAGATCTGCTATTTTCAAAATATACAGCGCTTCGGCAAGAGCACTCGGGAGTTTAGAGCGCTGCTGTTATATTTTCATGGCCACCGGGAGATCAGACATTTAACCCTGCATGGTCCAACACGTACCAGCCTTCATTCATTAATGTTCTCTCCAGGCTATCTCTCATTAATGCGGAGCGGGACGGGACTCGCCCGTCCGACGGTCCGAGTCTCACTGGGAAATGGGAATAGCCTACATGACGGCTTTATTTTAGTGTAACTCGAACACGCACTGCTCGGTATGGGTTAAATACATTAATATACAAACATATTCCATTCGTGGCGATGTGATTGATTGGTATCATAATATGTCATTCATGTAGGCTTCAAGCCTACGTGATTGTACCGCTACGGTACGGGTTACATGAGAAACACAGCTGGGCGGGTGTGTGTGTGTGTGTGTGTGTGTGTGTGTGAGAGAGAGAGAGAGAGAGAGAGGGGCGTGTGTGGCGAGGCGAGGCGATCGGGGTTAAACTATTTCTTATTGGCTTTTCATGTCTTTGGTCGTATTCTGGTTCGTCTTCATGTCGTAAAATCGGGGCGTTTTGAGAATTTTTAAAGGGCGTGTTATTTAAATGACGCTCGTTTCAGCCGTGACATTTATCAACGCTGGGACCAAGTGTAAGCTCGGATCAGCTGTGTAGGATGCGTTGATAAATGTGACTTTGACGTTGGTGTACGGCCGAATATATGGAAATTATACGGCGGTTTATACGCTGCGTTGATAAGTGAGGGCCGCCCTCATTTATCAACGCGGTGTAGACCAAATAATGGGCGTACGGCGAGATCACCGCAATTTTCGGCATTTATCAATATATCCTGACGTGGGCTTTATCCTACGGTACGCTGAGATCTCACGTCTGGTCGGGACCAGTTGTTGACGTTGGCTGCACCCGTTTATTCCATCCTAGACCTGCGGAGCAGCATTGTTTGACTGTCTGAGAGGCATTGGACACCTAATCCACTCATAAATCTGTATATCTACACTAATAAATAATCCCTGTGAAAATATAACATTTTATAAAGTAATTTAAACAAACTGCTTTAACAGTCATTCAGATAAGATTGTAGATCTGTCTGTATTGAAAATAGCAGATCTACAAGCTCACAAGCCAGCAACGCGTTGTGAGCTTGTAGATCTGCTATTTTCAAAATATACGGGCGCTTTCTGCGAGAGCACTCTTCTGCGCGAGCACCGGTCTAACAGGCGGCGCTGCTGTTATATTTTCATGGCCACCGGGAGATCAGACATTTAACCCATGGTCCAACACACACCAGCCTTCATTCATTAATGTTCTCTCCAGGCTATCTCTCATTAATGCGGAGCGGGACGGGACTCGCCCGTCCGACGGTCCGAGTCTCACTGGGAAATGGGAATAGCCTACATGAGGGCTTTATTTTAGTGTAACTCGAACGCGCACTGCTCGGTATGGGTTAAATACATTAATCTACAAAAGTATTCCATTCATGCCGATGTGATTGGTATCATAATATGTCATTCATGTAGGCTACAAGCCTACGTGACAATACGCTACGGGCGTGTGTGTGTGTGTGTGTGTGTGTGAGAGAGAGAGAGAGAGAGAGCGAGCGAGAGAGGCGTGTGCGTGTGCGTGTGCGGCGAGGCCAGCGGGGGGGGGGGGGGGGGGGGGCTGTTTCTTATTGGCTTTTCATGTCTTTGGTCGTATTCTGGTTTGTCTTCATGTCGTAAAATCGGGGCGTTTTGAGAATATTTATGGGGCGTGTTATTTAAATGACGCTCGTTTCAGCCGTGACATTTATCAACGCTGGGACCAAGTGTAAGCTCGGATCAGCTGTGTAGGATGCGTTGATAAATGTGACTTCGACGTTGGTGTACGCCGAATATATGGAAAAATATACGGCGGTTTATACGCTGCGTTGATAAATGAGGGCCTATGTGTTTAAAAAGTTTAAACATTTAGGTTTCTCTGTGATATCTTACAGAAATGTCTGCCAAAGTGACAGCCGGTGAGACCCAGATGGAAGTCCTTCAGACAAAGCTGGGTACCACTGAAGACCAGGTCCAAGTCCTCCAGACCAAGCTGGGTACCACTGAAGACCAGGTCCAAGTCCTCCAGACCAAGCTGGGTACCACTGAAGACGAGGTCCAAGTCCTCCAGACCAGACTGAGCAGCAGTGACAACAACGTGGAGGCCTTGAAGAAAAAAAGTGAAGGTAATTAGAACACAATGGCCACAGTTACATGGACACTCATGTATTCATTCAGAATGAATTCATTCCGAATGAACTCATTCTGAATAGAGGAATCTGATCCACTCACCTGTTTACATGGGACCTGAATAAAAGTATTCCTCGTTTACACGACCAAAGCATTCATTCAGAATATAACTTTTGACATGCGCAAAGTGGTTCCCGCCTACGCCCGGGCATGGACCAGGGGCCACTACCCGGAGCAGAGCTTCCCCTGGTGGGCATGGGAGGAGGCAATAGCCCCCTTGTGCCTCCGCGGCGGAGGTCTATCGGTCGTAGGCAGGCCGGTAAGCAACGCACCGACTCCTGGCCAGGCAGCGTTGTATGCGGTGCAAGCCTGTGTTCCTTTGTCATCGCCGTTTTAATGCAAAAGTAGCAGATCTACAAGTTCAGACCAGTTTCTTTTTTTGTATTGGTACCAGACACGGTAAAACGTAGGCTAGCCTATAGTATTTGTCACATTTCTCATGTAGGTACCGTACGATGATGTCATCGCGCATTCGCACATGGTCATTATAATAATAAATAATAATACTTAAACACCGGACCGCTCATGGTCATTATAATAATAAATGGAGAGAGAGAGAGAGAGAGAGAGAGAGAGAGAGAGAGAGAGAGAGAGAGAGAGAGAGAGAGAGAGAGAGAGATAGCAACACTACAGTCTATGAAACAAGGCACGCTCATTTATGGCAAAAGTAGCCTACAAAAGTATTGGCATCAAAATATACTTAAGTAGAAAGTATAAGCTACTCATTATGCCGAGTGTCACGTTTTATTGTATTATTATGAAAAAGCTTTGAAACATGCTGTAACTCATTCACTGTAATGAAAACCCTCTTTCTGCGCCGAGTAGCGCGCGGTGCGCACACGGGGTCTGTCCATAGAGGTAGGCTATAATATTACGGGTCTGTCGCCCTAAAACACAATCGCCCCGGGTCAAAATCCAGCCACCATGGAGCAGCCGTGGATGGCCCGCTCAAAAGGTGCGTGGGGCGGGGTGTTTTGGGACCACCGTTCTAGCTGCCCATGTAATGAATTGATGAAGTAAAACTCATCTGTTTTCGCTGCAGTTGCGCCCTAATAATGTTGTTTTCATTTATTTTTGTTCACGTATGCTATTAAAATAATGCAGCTATTGCAGTATTGGGCCTTAACATGCGATTAAAAATGTATTATGTATTTGGCCCCTCATATATAAAATAAATAAAAATAATAAAATAAAATCTGATTTAAAATTGAAACTTGCATGCTGATCAATGCGTTTCTGCGTTTACGTGTGGACAGGGATTTTTTTTTAAAATCTTTGTCATGTGGCCAGGGATTCTTTTTAAAAACTGAGGACTAAAATACCTGTTTAGAAAAAGATCCCAGCAATCCTCAGAGCGTCCGTTCTCCTGGACAAGTCTGGGCTTAACCATTACAGGCTTATTAAATGACGCTATTAGAATCATTAATTTTATCCCGCAGGAGCGAGCGCTTCTCAGCACCAACCGTGGCTGAATTAGAGATTTGATAGGTCATTTTTGGACAATTCTGACAGCCCTACTAAGCACAGACATGCGCAAAGGAATGCATGTATTCCAAACGGACAGGAGCGTTTGGAATAAAGTGTTTACATGGTCAATTCCGATTGATTTAACCCGATTCAAACGGTCTATACCACCCCTCCTATTCCGAATGAAAATGCACTCGGGTCAGACTGGAATGGAATATTCTATTCCAATTGGGGTGTTTACATGAGCAAATCTATTCGGAATGAATTCATCCATTCATCCATTCCGAATAGAAGTGTATTCATTCCGAATACAACTGTCCATGTAACTGTGGCCAGTGATGTTCAGTGGATGCAGGCAGGAGAGAGTTGAATAATGGCTTAATTTAATGGTAATTACCTGTGTGAGTATGATTGATTTCATATGAATGTTGTATTGATTTCAGCGCACCTGGCTCAGCTGTCCACCGTACAAACCCAAGTGCAGGAACTGATGAGTAAGTACTGTATGTTTAGTAAACATATGTTGACTTAAAGGACAATTTTGGACTAAAGTTTTCTTACCTTTTCTATGATGTTATGATATCTTAGGATGAATGGTAGAGTAGAACATTTTCATAATTCCACCCTTTGTCCGCCACAGCTTAAAAGGTGCGCGGATCGGCCTTGCGTTAGATCACACTTTTTTTTTTCTTTTTTTTTTATACCACGATTTTGTAACCCTATTTTTTACACCCAGTGCCAATCTCTATGTAATCCTGGGCTCTGCACTCCCTCTGCCAACCTGCCTCCTTCTATGCATGAGAGCCAACTGACCTTCTTATCACCTGACAGGGGAGAGTTTCCCTGGTTGGACGTAGCGTGTGGAAGGAACACGTTATTCCAACCAGTTCCCTTCCCCTCCATCAGGCGCCCCGGCTGTCATGGGGGAGGCGGTATAGTGACCAGGATTACTACATGTTTTTGTGAGGGTACCTACCCTAGGAGACACGGGGAGAACATGCAAACTCCACACAGAAAGGCCCTTCCGCCAACCCCACCTAGGGTATGGGCACTGATGACGCGGAGGAGAGAACACGTCCCCAGCGCCCACTGCGCCCCCTGCGGGAATCGAACCCAGGACCTTCTAGCTGTGAAGCGACAGCGCTACCGACTGCGTCACCGTGCCCCCAGATCACATTTTTTTTTTTTTTTGAGATCTGACATTCATAGTGACAGAACACTATGCAAAAAAAATAAAAAAATAAATCTATACGAGATTGAAATCTTGAGATTTCAATCTCGTCTAGCGAGACTTCTGTTTTATTTTTATTTTTTTATGGACAGTGTTCTGTCACTATGAACTTCAGATCTCACCCAAAAAAAAAAACTGTTAAAATATGTCATCTAACGCAAGGCCTATCCGCGCACATTTTAAGCTGTGTACTGTACCATTCATCCTAAGATATCATAATATCATAGAAAATGTAAGAAAAACTTAGTCCAAAATTCTCCTTTAACACTGATGCTGTTAAAACATTATATTCGTTATGTTTAGTAAACATATGTTGACTTAACACTGATGCTGTTAAAACATTATATTCATTATGTTTAGTAAATATATGTTGGCTTAACACTGATGCTGTTAAAACATTATATTCATTATGTTTAGTAAACATATGTTGACTTAACACTGATGCTGTTAAAACATTATATTCATTATGTTTAGTAAACATATGTTGTACTGTACTGTATTCGGCAGATATGTAAGTGAATATGTAATCAGTGTCCATAGTTGAACAAATCTAATGATCAAGGTGTAACAGTTAGAACAGTTAGATAGGTAATGTCACACATAAATAAAATGTTAAATGTTAAAGTTAGGAGGTAATGTCACACATAATAAAATATATAATGTAAAAGTTAGTTATCTTTATCAACAATACATTGACATTGTGTTTTATTTAAGAAATATTCACAGAGCTCCTACTTGAAGTTTAAATATTCCAGCTCCCTCTTGTATCTCATAATGTCTGTCTCACTCTTACTGAACTCACTGAACTAAGATCCTACTGTATCTTAATGAATATTCATAAAGTCACTGATAACAATAGAATGTTGTATAGAGTACATTAGATCCTACTGTATCTTAATGAATATTCATAAAGTCATTTATAACAATAGAATGTTGTATAGAGTACAATAGATCCTATTGAAACAATAGAATGTTGTATTGTTCTGTAGACACTGATAGTTGAATGTAAGCTACTATACTGTAACACAACACAACACAACGCAACGCAACACAGCATTATTTTATTTTACAGTAGCAAAATTAGCTGATGTACAATCCCATAATGTGTCGCTCTGCAACGTTGTGCTGTGAGCTTGTAGATCTGCTATTTTTGGTACGAATAAGTATATACTTGAGGGTTTATTACATTTTACAGGTTTATTTATGCTTTTGTATATTAACAGTTGTTTCATGTTCCTGTGTTGACAGACAAACCACAGGTGGCTTTCTCTGTTGGTTTGGGTGAAACAGTTGGACCAGTTAGTTCTGTCACCACTGTGGTCTATAAGAAAGTCTTCACCAACATCGGCAACCACTACAATACATCTACAGGTAGGTGGAGATTTTAACCTTATCTTCATATAATTGGTCCTCACTAATGCTCATTATAATATTATATTATATCTTATCTTCATATAATTGGTCCTCACTAATGAACACTACTATCAGTAGTAGGCTACACTACTGATCTACAAGCTCTTGTGAGCTTGTAGATCTCTACAAGCTCTTGTGAGCTTGTAGATCTGCTATTTTCACTAGCTCTTAATTATTACTTTTTTAAAACGTTTGTATTATTTTAAAATTGAAGAAAAAACTATTAATAATAATAATGTATTAATATTTTTGAAAATCTTTTGAAATAAATAAAATGTAGGAAAGGAAAAAAGGGACATTTTCTCATGACCCTTAAAACGTGGTCCGCTACCCACAAATGGGTCCGCTACCCGCTAGTTGGGAAACAGCTGTTCTCAACCTTTTCAGACCGCGACCCCCCAAAATAACATTTTTAAACATGAGACCCCCCAAAACAATCATATTTAAACTGGGGACCCCCAACCCTAACAAGCCCTTGGAATGTACAGTAGGAGTTGAGGCATTACATTTAGTTTGACTCGGTTCCACGGATAAATATGTCGCTCTCGCTGTGTTTTAGGCGGGGAATAAGGCAGATCGACAAGCTCACAACGCCATGATGTGATGTGTTGTGAGCTTGTAGATCTTCTGTTTTTGCTACTTTTGTGAGAATAAACATAAAAAGATTAAATGTGGAGATACAAGATTTCTGCTTAACAACAACCATATCTAGCAGATCTGGCTTTTATCTATCATTATTAAATTAATACAGTCATATAAATACATCTTCAACTGTGTGTTTCACATTGAAATCAAGATATTTTCACGTGTGTGTGTGTGTGTGTGTGTGTGTGTGTGTGTGTGTGTGTGTGTGTGTGTGTGTGTGTGTGTGTGTGTGTGTGGTGTCTGACAGGTGTCTTCACATCTCCTGTTAAAGGAGTTTATCACTTCAGGTTCACTGCAGCTCTCTATGGAAAATCATCAGAGTATCTGGATATCCAGATGTATAAAAATGATCAGCAACTCCTGTGGAGCTTTGGATACAATAATCATGGAAACACGGAAACCGTTTCTAATGGAATGATCATAGAGTTGGAGGAGAGAGACACAGTTTACATGAGATTACCTTCTAAGAGAAGGCTCTATGATAACTCATACAACCACAACATATGGAGTGGTGTTCTGGTCTATTCTATGTAACACTGTTACTGGTACCATTACTTTATAGAGTGTATTCTATGTAACACTGTTACTGGTACCATTACTTTATAGAGTGTATTCTATGTAACACTGTTACTGGTACCATTACTTTATAGAGTGTATTAACACTGTTACTGGTACCATTACTTTATAGAGTGTATTCTATGTAACACAGTTACTGGTACCATTACTTTATAGAGTGTATTAACACTGTTACTGGTACCATTACTTTATAGAGTGTATTAACACTGTTACTGGTACCAATACTGTATAGAGTGTATTCTATGTAACACTGTTACTGGTACCATTACTTTATAGAGTGTATTTTATGTAACACTTTTACTGGTACCATTACTTTATAGAGTGTATTCTATGTAACACTGTTACTGGTACCATTACTTTATAGAGTGTATTCTATAATACTCATATTCATTTGGTGAATAAACTCATATTCAAAAGCATTGATGTGTGTTTATTATGTTTTACTGATTATTTGTCACATTATAATTATACATCTAGAAGACCAATGATGTTTTAATATGCAGAATATAACATCTCTGTCAGGTAGAAACCTCCAATAGTCCAAAACTTGTTGTTAAATTATCTAGTCACATGATCTTCATCATTTTCCTTGGTTCAATATTTATAAAAAGCCACAGACAGAATTGAACCCGTTTCATAGGGAGCGAGTATGAGAAATCAGAAAATGATTTTGATTCGTTGCACTGTTGTACGGACACGTTGAAACACAGTCACTGATTGGCCTATTTTGACCTCCTGGTGGCGCTATAACAGGGCAATGTGAAAAAGGTGCCATTTTTTCATAGGCCTTGCACGGCAATCAGACACTGCATTAATGATTTGAAGCATTGTGTTCCAAAAATGTGTTTTTGCTTAATCAGACCTGCTGGTGGTGCTATAACAAGCCAACGTTAAAAGGGTGGCATTTGCTCCAATATAGTGTGAATGTGCTTGCAAAGTTTCACCGCAATCGGACGCTGCATTCATGATTTGCGGAATTTTGTTCAAAACAAGCCACTACTGCAAACTTTAGATGTGATTCTTAGCCAATCAGGATGAAATATGAAAAATCAAACAGATCCGTCTTGATCACATGACTATAGAGATCATGTGTACCAATTTGCATGAAATTTGGATAAAATGGGAAGGAGTAATATAAAAACAATGTTTTACATAAGTCGACCTCCTGGTGTCGCTATAAAAGGCAGAAGTGAAAAGGGCAGGGCAAAGGTTTTTCCTTGACCTTTAGGGAGTGTGCATACAAAGTTTTACACAGATCGGTGCAGTTATAGCCAAGAGGGAAATAGCAAGAGTCGCATTCTCCGGTTTACTTCCCGTTTCTGCGTGACGTAGGTGGACACCTTTTTAGGAGACAGGAAGCAATAGTCACGTTCCCTACGCTTTGATTTAAAATGTTGTCGGATTTTTTTGGAGATTTGCAAAACTATACATTTTTGGAAAGGTTATTGTCTAAGGAATCAGAAAATCAATGTTTGCATTTGCCCAGATGTGTATATGGCGGCCATATTGGCAATTACAAAATGGCCACCCTAAAATGTACGTTTTTTAATATCTCGGCCTCTAAATAAGCTGGAACATTGATTTTAACTCCTAAACCTACATTTTCAGGGTCAAGGAATCCAATGGTGGTAATTATAAAGCTCCAAAACCTTACAACATTAACCCTTAGATGCATGACTGAGTCCAAAATGACCAGATGTGGTTGTTTTCTTGCAATATCTTTGTAATTAAAACATATTTATCAATTCATATTGAAGATTTGCAAAACTATACATTTTTGGAAAGGTTATTGTCTAAGGAATCCTAAAATCAATGTTTGCATTTGCCCAGATGTCTGTGGCCATATTGGAATTGACAAAATGGCCGCCGTAAAATGTATGTTTTGTAATATCTTGACTTCTAAATAAGATGGAACATTGTTTTTAATGGCTAAACCTACATTTTCAGGGTCAAGGAATCCAATGGTGCAAGTTATCATTTCATTTTTTGTATCGTCCCATTGACATAATCCATCATATGGGTAAAAACAGCACAGCCCAGGCAGTCAGTCAGATACTAACTCAGTGTTCTTTTTATTTCTTTTAACTGTGAACTTTGGATGTTTGTGTAACCATCTTAAACATCATGACATGTGCAATCTTAGACAGTCTCTATGCATCATCATCATCATCATCATCATCAACATCACTTTCGTGCATCATAGCTTGGGAATCATCATCGTTCTGGCACTGGCTGCTGCACTGACACATTTCAGTACAGGCCTTAGCTTTGCAGGAACATCTGCCAGAAGAACAGTCTGATTTGCACTTGCATTGAACCATCGCAAGGATGGCCTTTGGAGCTGGGAGGACCTCTGTGGTCGTTGGTTTCAGCATGCCACCCGAGTGTTTGAAGTACCCATTTTGCAGGGGATGCAGCTGTGGATCCTGCAGAGCAATGGCTGCTTGTGCCCATGCCCTTGTTTGGACATGGACTCTCAAAATGTGCTGTTTCAGAGCTCCAGCTGTTGGAGGGAGCTTGTCACTTTCTGCCCTGTGCTTGCAGAATAGATGCCATCGCAGTTCAGGGATTGACTTGATGTTGATACCCTTGGGTGAGTAAGCTGCACATACAAAGGACTCCAGTGTTGACAGCATTCCTTCTGTCACTTCTGCTTCATCCAAAAGCATCTGCAGAGCTTTGATAATATCCATCCGTTTTGAGGTAGACCTGCAGCCAGGTTGCCTTGCTTATACGGGAGAACCTCCCTGTGTTGTCGTCCCCAGTGAATGCATGGAAGGCTGGCAAAGCCTTTGCTCTTTCTTTACCTAGAGCTCGCCACAATCTTCAATCTGCACAACACCAGAGGCCATAGAAATGGACGTGTTCATCAGCAGGAGGTCGTAGTTTGCTGTGACTAGCACTAAAACGTCCGTATCTGGGGAGCAAAATACCAACTGTGCATCAGGTGGGTTTCGCTGTGAAGCCAGCACAGCCTGGTGGATCAGCAGTGTGTCTGCTTCTTCGTGGTTATTTTCTTCAAAGACCAGGTCTTTGTTGCTCCTAGTGTATCTAGAAGCAGACGTGATGATCAGCTTGGAGGATCCCCTGTTGTACTCTAGAGTTTTGGTATCAAGATAGTCAGTCAGATCAGCCTTCGTCTTGTCATGGGAGAGGAACCTGCTCATCGGGATGTGTTTGATGGTAGGCAAGGCAACCTGGCTGCAGGTCTACCTCAAAACGGATGAAGATGTTATCAATGCTCTACAGATGCTTTTGGGTGAAGCAGAAGTGTTAGAAGGAATGCTGTCAACACTGGAGTCCTTACAGCTTACTCACCCAAGGGTATCAACATCAAGACAATCCCTGAACTGCAATGGCATCTGTTCTGCAAACACAGTGCAGAAAGTGACAAGCTCCCTCCAACACCTGGAGCTCTGAAGCAGCACATCTTGAGAGTCCATGTCCAAACAAGGGCATGGGCACAAGCAGCCATTAATATGCAGGATCCACAGCTGCATCCCCTGCAAAATGGGTACTTCAAACACTTGGATGGCATGCTGAAACCAACGACCACAGAGGTCCTCCCAGCCCAAAAGGCCATCCTTGAGATGGTTCAATGCAAGTGTAAATCTGACTGTTCTTCTGGCAGATGTTCCTGCAAAGCTAAGGACTTAGCCTGTACTGAAATGTGTCAGTGCAGCAGCCAGTGTCAGAACGATGACGATTCCCAAGCTGTGACGCACGAAAGTGATGATGATGATGATGATTATGATGATGCATAGAGACTGTCTAAGATTGCACATGTCATGATGTTTAAGATGGTTACACAAACATCCAAAGTTCACAGTTAAAAGAAATAAAAAGAACACTGAGTTAGTATCTGACTGACTGCCTGGGCTGTGCTGTTTTTACCCATATGATGGATTATGTCAATGGGACGATACAAAAAATGAAATGATAACTTGCACCATTGGATTCCTTGACCCTGAAAATGTAGGTTTAGCCATTAAAAACAATGTTCCATCTTATTTAGAAGTCAAGATATTACAAAACATACATTTTACGGCGGCCATTTTGTCAATTCTAAAATGGCCACAGACATCTGGGCAAATGCAAACATTGATTTTATGATTCCTTAGACAATAACCTTTCCAAAAATGTATAGTTTTGCAAATCTTCAATATGAATTGATAAATGTTTTTTAATTACAAAGATATTGCAAGAAAACAACCACATCTGGTCATTTTGAACTCAGTCATGCATCTAAGGGTTAATATTGTAAAGTTTTGTAGCTTTATAATTACCACCATTGGATTCCTCCACACTGACAATGTAGGTTTAGGAGTTAAAATCAATGTTCCAGCTTATTTAGAGGCCGAGATATTAAAAAACGTACATTTTAGGGTGGCCATTTTGTAATTGCCAATATGGCCGCCATATACACATCTGGGCAAATGCAAACATTGATTTTCTGATTCCTTAGACAATAACCTTTCCAAAAATGTATAGTTTTGCAAATCTCCAAAAAAATCCGACAAAATTACATAGTGAACCTGACTACAAGTTGGAGTCTATTGATTCCAATGGAAGAGTCAACGTGAACACAGCTTCTGAACCATTCCTTCGCTCCATGGTTACTGAACTAAATATTGGACCCAATTGTCACAAGACACACAATATGTACAAGATTTTCATACTAAAATGGCTTTTTTTTAGACATACAAATGAGGGGGAAATCAACTCATAAAACTGTTATCGACCTTTCTCTATCCCATCAACACACTCTCACGAGATCTGCAGTCTGACGGACGAGACATAGAGGGCTCTGTCCCTTATGTTTTAACTCTATGCTCTGTCCCTATAAGATGTTCTAGAAACTGATTAACTGAGATTATATATGTGAATATAGTACGTGAAAATCATTATGGTCATATTAAAAATAAAATAAAATGTGTGTTCCAATGCTCAATAATATCATGTTCCATTATTAACTGTCTTGGTTGATGGGGTATGATTTGGGAATCATGACATTTTGCTAAACATAACATTCATGCTAAACATACTATGGTCTATAGTGGTAAAATATCTACCTGAGGTTCTGCTGTGGCATCCAGGGAGTGCGTGTGCACAGTTTCACTGCGATCAAGACAACGGTGCCGGAGATTAGCTGTACACAGACAGAATGACACACGGACGGACGGACAGGGGGCAAAACATACTCTCTCGCCATGCCGAGACAATAACATAATGAAGCTCTGATAAAACTGGTGACATCAGCAGAAAAACACCACCAGAGGGCAACAAAACTCCTTCAGAATGATCTTTAACAGACATTTGACAGACAGACAGACAGACAGACAGACAGACAGACAGCCGGCAGGGTAAATATGAATTATTTGATACTCACAGGTTGGTTCTACTTCATTTTATTTTATAAATATCAAAGAAACACCACAAAACTATGTCAGCTCTTGACATACATTTTCATAAAACTATTGCCAAATATTCAATAAACATTTACAAACGGTAAAAAGTATTTTCATGTAAGACAATAAACTATTATTATACAGTAAGTAATTATTATGAAAAACAACTATGTTTAAGTCATCACTTAGGTTGAACATTTTCCCTTTTCAGACACAATGTGCGCGCACACACGCACACGCACACACACACACACACACACACACACACACACACACACACACACACACACACACACAGTGAAATGCTTCTGTGAATGTTTCACGTCAAACTATTTAATGCTTTGATTTGTGCGAAACATCAAAACCTCTTTTTAAAAACATGAATTAAAAATAACTTTGTTTTATTGCCTCTTAATAGTATCATTCTGTGTGGATTTCCTCATGAACACAATAAACACTCAGTGTCTTAATAGTATCATTCCGTGTGGATTTCCTCATGAACACAACACATGCTCTCTGTGTCTTGAATAATCTTAATCGTGAGACGGTGTCGCATGCCGAAAATAGCCGATCTATAAGCTCACCACGCCATGTGAGCTTATAGATCGGCTATTTCCGACACCGTCGTGTGATGGAGCTCAAACGAAGGTGTATGTTATTTTACTATAAAAAAGGGAAAATGCACACATGTGAAATTTCATTTTAAATGTAAATGGATTCATACAAACATTGATTGCCATATTTAGAATTAGTGAACTATTCCTTTAGGTATGGAGGTCTGAGCCACTCCTACAAACATCTAAATGGTATTTTATAGTGATAAGATCATCTAGAAACGCCGGAACATGATGTTAATATATTAACCTCCTTAACGTACATTAACACCATGTTTATAGCCTCCTTAACGTTCATTAACAATACTTTCTCATAAGCAGTGCGGCAAAAAAAAAGCATTTAAAAAATCCCAATAATGTGCATTTGCTGTAAATATATTAGCTCTTATTCTAGTCTGACACCCACATGGTGTCATATATATATATATATATATATATATATATATATATATATATATATATATAGTTCACCATTTTGTTTATAATTTTACCATCTGTGCTACATTTGTTGTAAATACATTCCACACATAGAAAGTTAGTCTAACGGTGTTTACAGTATTCACATTCAAAACATAGTTTACACAAACACAAGCAAATAACTATCTACTTATCATATATATATCATATCTATATAAATCACATGTAATGTCTTATTAATAATAATAATAATCTAATTCTCTCAGGGTGGTTTATCGTGACAAGAAGGAGTGAGTCATGACATGGCAGATGTCTGTGTCTATTCAAATGAGTGGTGGAAAAAGTACTCACATTTTTTACCTAAGTAAAAGTATCAATACTGTGATATAGAAATACCTTGTTACAAGTACAAGTCCAGAATTCAAAAATGTCTTGAGTAAAAGTATTGGTATCAAAATGTACCCAGAGTACCAAAAGTAGAAATAACTCACTATGCAGAATGTCCCATTCAAAAATGTCAAATGTATAAAATGTCTAAAAATCTTTTGAAAATAGCAGATCTACAAGCTTAGCTCACAATGCGTTGCATCGCGGCGCATTGTGAGCTTGTAGATCTGCTATTTTCAAATGGCCGAAATATATATAGGGCTGAAGTGGGTAATGTATGTTTTATAATAATAATCAAAATCTACAAAGTAACTAGTAACTAAAGTTTTCAAATTATTGTGGTGGAGTAAAAGTACAATATTTGCCTCTGAGGTGTAGCGGAGCAGAAGTAAAAGTACAGAAAATTGGAAATACTCCAGTAAAGTAAAAAATACCTCAAAATTGTACTTGAGTAAATGTACTTAATTTACATCAGTGCGTATGAGTTCAGTGTTTTGATACAAACATTGCGATTCTTTTTGCCTTAACAGTTAACTCCTATGTTGTGATTGGTCGAAAAAGATCGTTTTCGGGGGGAAAAACATACGACGGAAGCCCCGCCCCCATAGACACTCTGCGTTAGGTTGTGGATTTTCTCCTCGGGGACGAGTAAAGGATGGGAACGAGGCCAGACTCAGCTTCCTTTTTATTCGTCAGTGAAAAAAGGTATAGTCGACAGGAGGCATGAGCTCTGCCCTGGGCTCCCTAGGCTGGTGGGGGGAGTGTAGCGCCCAGGATCACTTAGAAAATTATCACCGGGTGAAAAAAAAAGGGTTACAAAATCGTGGGATAAACATTGTAGTAAAAGAAAAAAAACATTTTCTGTGGACTTTACGGCCGGTATCCTGCCATGTCATGACTTTATAAGATATCCTGCCATGTCATGACTTTATAAGATATCCTGCCATGTCATGACTTTATAAGATATCCTGCCATGTCATGACTTTATAAGATATCCTGCCATGTCATGACTTTATAAGATATCCTGCCATGTCATGACTTTATAAGATATCCTGCCATGTCATGACTTTATAAGATATCCTGCCATGTCATGACTTTATAAGATATCCTGCCATGTCATGACTTTATAAGATATCCTGCCATGTCATGACTTTATAAGATATCCTGCCATGTCATGACTTCATAAGATATCCTGCCATGTCATGACTTTATAAGATATCCTGCCATGTCATGACTTTATAAGATATCCTGCCATGTCATGACTTTATAAGATATCCTGCCATGTCATGACTTCATAAGATATCCTGCCATGTCATGACTTTATAAGATATCCTGCCATGTCATGACTTTATAAGATATCCTGCCATGTCATGACTTTATAAGATATCCTGCCATGTCATGACTTTATAATATCCTGCCATGTCATGACTCTATAAGGACCGATAAACCACCCTATTGATCATCTGTCATCCAATATGGGACTCATACTGTATCTATAGTTAATCACTGCACTGTACCAATCTGAACAACGTTGTGCTAATGGATGGAAACATAATTAATAAAGGTTTTAGAGCAGTTACATGTGTAAAACATCACCCACGCCTATCCCTACAGATCTGCACATACAGCCTCACATGTTACAGTACATTACAACCATGTAGTTATTACTATCTTCATTTACTTATTGATTTGTTGTTTTTTTTGCTTCAGGAGAGAGGAATGTCCGACGGGAAGAACCGGTTTTAACAGTCTTGCATTCTCAGCCAAATTAATCACCTTACATGTGAATTATGAGAGATGGAATCACTACTACAACCAAACATGTATTTCCGGGTAGATAACACAGGCAGCGTGGCATTGGAGTAGTATTATTATTATTATTATTAGTAGTAGTATTATTCATTAACCTTATGTCTGGAAGAACAGGACACTTTATGATATTGTTATTGACTATTAGAAATATATTATTTTGTTCAACAGACATAGCTAATGTTCTGGACACTGTATTTTATCATGTGTAAATATAATATCCATAGACATTCTATCCGTAAATACCGCTCTACACGTTTGTTTACAAACATTCTGATCCGGTCTATACTTGTGGGGAAAACAGCCGATGTGCAAGCTCACAACGCGTCGCATTGTGCCTTGTGTACCTCATCTCTATTTTCAGCGCATGGCACCGGCGTACTATAAAACTGTGCCAAACTTCCCTAGCAAAATAAAGCTGTAGCGGCAAAGTTAAGGAAAGTTCAACTTTGACGCTGCGTCAGGGCGAGACAGAGTGGTCAGCCAACCAGAAGCCTGCTGTGCTTTGAAACAGGCAAACGCAGGAAGGTGATGTGAATGTTTCAGAGTTGTACACAAACCCATTTAGTGGAAAGACAGCCTGGTTCCAGACGAATCTGCCTTTGCAAAATTGCATCGCACTTTAGCCCTCGGCAGATTAGGTCTGGCCCCCCTCAATAGAGATTTCATTTCTCTCCCTCCGAAGTCGTGAGGGACCAATCAGGGCCCAGTATCCAAATGTGGGCGGGCTTATCACCTTATTTGGATCTTTTTGTAACCACCCCTTGGAAAAAAATCTATCGTTGATAGGGACCAGACTAATATCCACACAGTGTGTCGTGTGATATTGTCTGGCCACGCGAGGCTAGTGGAAAGATTACCCAGCGGTACAAATCGTGATCGCAGCTGGTTGCCAATTCAGCGTCAGTCTTTAACTCTTTGACTGCCATGGATGCGTTTCCGTGTCGAATTCTGCCAAGGCGCAGCCTGCTGTTTTTGTTTCTTTTTTATTCCACCAGATGGCGTTCTTACCCAGCCTATGGATGGTCTCTTCACAGCGAGTGAATGAGAGAAGCAGAAATTACATAATTTTACTACATGAAAGCTAATAAAAGGATATCTTTATTCCCCCAATACTACGGGAACCCTGTGCGTGTAACGAGCGAGAATATTCACAGAGAATATTCCATGATTTTTCAAAGGTACAGTAAAAATCGCCCGTTTTCGCTGGCAGCAGTGGCACACTATTACTCTGGCAGTTAAAGAATTAATTTAGGCCTAGATTTTTTGGGGGCAATTTTCGCCCCTACAATGACGTGTCCCAAAAATAGGGAGGGACATCAAGGTTGAAAATGGTTAACCATGTCAGGAGCTGTACTACTATCTACCTATGATGGGAGCGCTCTCTCTCTCTCTCTCTCTCTCTCTCTCTCTCTCTCTCTCCCCACCCCCCAAACTGTTGGCTCCCAACTGTCAAACGCTTTCGCCAAACAGTCTGTAGATCGGAAGCGCTGAAAATGAGCAGTAAATAAAGCCACCCGCCTAAAATTCAGTCTTGTCTTTCCAGTCACGTAAATAACTCATGAACAGAAATGTTTAGATGACAGATTCCTGTCAAAACCTTTGTGATGCGCAGTTACACACTCTCTGTAGCAGTTGAAGATTGTGGAAGAGACCAGGTCGTACTAGAACAACCTCTCAAAGAGGTTAGGGTCAGTTCTGATGACAACCTCTCAAAGATGTTAGGGTCAGTTCTGATGACAACCTCTCAAAGAGGTTAGGGTCAGTTCTGATGACAACCTCTCAAAGAGGTTAGGGTCAGTTCTGATGACAACCTCTCAAAGAGGTTAGGGTCAGTTCTGATGACAACCTCTCAAAGAGGTTAGGGTCAGTTCTGATGACAACCTCTCAAAGAGGTTAGGGTCCACCTTGGAGTCCCCAACCTCCAGTAGACCAACCCCTGCTCTAACTCTAACATACTGTGTCCATCTTATTTTACATGACTGAAAAGGGCTGAATCCTCTTTTATACTTAGTCGTAAATCTGTTGACTTCGGAGGACAACGAGATCGCACGACGAAGTATAAAGTAAGTCTTGTAGAAGATCACATCTGTCCGAAGAGCACGGAAAAGAGCAGGAAGACGGCGTAGAGGAACAGAAGACCCAGGCCCAGCCGGCGGTCCAGCTTCCAGTGGTTCAGATGGACACTCATCACCTGGAGGAACACATGGAGATGGTTTACTGGAGGAACACATGGAGATGGTTTACTGGAGGAACACATGGAGATGGTTACTAGAGGAACATTGATTTAATCCATTATTTAAAACAAATATCTATAATGTAATATAACTATCGTTATTGACTAATAATCTATACCTATATTAGGCATGTTTTTATGGACAAAGATGTAGAAAAAGTTGTTGTGAGATGAAATATAAAATAAGTCTTCAAAAAAAAAAGTTTAACCTGTGATTTTAATTTCTTCGATTAATTAAAAAACAAATCTATAGCATAATAAGAAAATAATGTCAGTAGTCGCAGCCCTTGTTGACACAAAACAACCCAGAAATTATACGTTTTGTCTAAGAGTCAACAACACTGCAGTGCATTTCTTCACTACAATGTTCTAATATGATCCTTGCATGACATCTGTGGACAGTGAGTGAAGTACTGACTGTTAGGAAGACATATAGTGAGGGTACTGACCGTGAGGAAGACATAAGGTGAAGTACTGACCATTAGGAAGACATAAGGTGAAGCACTGACCGTGAGGAAGACATATAGTGAAGTACTGACGATTAGGAACACATAAGGTGAAGTACTGACAGTGAGGAAGACATATAGTGAAGTACTGACCGTTAGGAAGACATACAGTGAGGGTACTGACCGTTAGGAAGACATATAGTGAGGGTACTAACTGTTAGGAAGACATAAAGTGAAGTACTGACCATTAGGAAGACATATAGTGAAGCACTGACCGTTAGGAAGACATACAGTCAGGGTACTTACCGTTAGGAAGACATATAGTGAGGGTACTAACCATTAGGAAGACATAAGGTGAAGTACTGACCGTGAGGAAGACAGAGGCCAGCAGTAGGATGACAGAATACACCAATCCTTTGTTGTTGATGGAGATCTGAAGGAGAACACATTAGTATGACCATATCATGTCTGTCTGTCTGTCTGTCTGTCTGTCTGTCTGTCTGTCTGTCTGTCTGTCTGTCTGTCTGTCTGTCTGTCTGTCTGCACTGCTTTATCGCCATCTCCCTGCAGTTCATCATCATGTCATTGGAATAAACATAATCTGGATTATATCCCGGGATGGTTTTGTGAACGCCATTTGGTGCCCCCCCAAGGGTTGGTGCCCTGTGCTTCAGCCCCTCAAGCCCGTTGGATAAGCCACCACTGACAGTATGCGATACTGCAGAGCCAGAGACCAGTGTTGCCATGTCCGCTTATTATAAGCGACTTTGAATATGGTTTGTGACACCAAGAGTATAGATTCAACAAGGGTTTATTACTGCCTGGGCTGGAGGAGTGAATGCTATGGACTGAGTGAATGCTATGGACTGAGTGAACGCTATGGACTAAGTGAACGCTATGGACTGAGTGCAGGGGCGGAAATCTGGCTTCGCGTGCGACTTTTACAGTACTTCACAGTACTGTGCAACAACACACACACAGACAATACTAATAATACAAAGTACTGTTCTACAACACACACACACACACACACACACACACACACACAATACTAATAATACAAAGGAAAAAGGGTGTGGCGGCCTACCGTTGATCCATGGTCCACTATCAGGGTGCGTAAGGCCCAGGGGAATCCCAGACCCAGCAGGATGTCAAAGATGTTACTGCCTATGGAGTTAGACACCGCCATGTCCCCCATGCCTACACACACACACACACACACACACACACACACACACACACACACACACACACACACACACACACACACACACACACACACACACACACACACACACACACAAAGCCCACAGAGCAATGGAAGAACAACACAACAGGTTCAGCTGCAGTGGTGGAAGCACTGAGATTAGTTTATACTGAAGTACAAGTAGCTATAAGAAGTATAAGAGCATTGGCACCAAAATAGTAAAAGTAAAAGCCTTAGTAAAAGTACTCATTAAGAATGGCCCGTTTAACATGACTTGATGATGACCGGCAGCGGTTCCGGTAGGAGACACAAAGAGTCTCCTTTGTGTCTCCTACCGGAACCGCTGCCTACCAATCCGCTGGTTATCAAATGATTTGCTTAGGAATGAGACAAAAAATAAAAAAATATCCATGAATTCAAGTCTCCATGGGGTGACTAATACATAGGAAAAAAAAATCATTGTGGGGGTCCCTATCCCTTTAAGTACAGTACTTAAGTTAATATACTTAATTACTTTCCAGGACTGCCCAGCAGCACAGTTTTAATCCGACTGTCAAAGAAAACCTTCCAGCCGTGCTGCTCTAATGCTAATCACCATGCTAGCTCCATGTGCTGCTAATGCTAATCCCCATGCTAGCTCCATGTGCTGCTAATGCTAATCCCCATGCTAGCTCCCTGGTCACCCCTGGACTTGGCAGAGACCAGGAGTTCATTATTAGATAACTGTCTGTGGCTGTTTTATCTACTGCTTTGTTGTTTATGTCATTATAAAACCTCATTTAACACACAGCGGAACCCGGGGTGTTAATTTAACTTTAAAAGTGTGAAAAAAAGACAACATAAAAGGTCACTTGCTGGGGGACGAGCGTTGTTGGAAAGCGTTGTGGTCATAAAACAATGAAGGCATTCTGTGCTGTCTGCATGCTGACTAGACCCCTGCAAATACTTGAATCACTGCCAACAATGAATCAAGTTCATTAAGTCAGTAAACTTAGTTTCTCTGAGGTCCAGACTGTGTTCAGTTGGTTTTGTTGTGACATATAAGACACAGAACAATGAAGCAATAACTCACTAGAGGATTTTGGAACCGCTAAGGGACGTTGTTAGGACTGGGAGGCATGCGTTAATCCGACAGACCTTTTCTCCGACTATGTGGCATCCGCGTGCGGTTAGGGTTAGGGTGCGGGTTTGGTTCGGGTTTAGTATTGAAACGTCGGAGCGCTGCGCTGTCGGAGGAATGCGCTGTCGGACTAACGTACTGCACCCGTTAGGACTGACGCATAGCCTAGTGTCTACAACCCTCTTAGCTGCAAATCGCTGTAAACCACGGCCTCACGTTGCTTATTGCTTTTACATAATGGTTACCAAATATATGGCAACATGAGAATCGTGAACCTACTGTATAGGCCTAACATTCAAAACAGTTTTAACTAATACTTTCACTACAAGAGAAAAGTTTAAAAGAAAGTAGTGCCTGTGACTGACTGAACAAAGCAGGAAGTTGCTGTGAGAATAAATGGAAGGTACCAAACGGTACACGATGCGTTACCAATGATACTAATGAAGGCTCTGCTCCATTCTGGTCAAACAGAGCCAGGGTGTTGACTCACTCTCTGCTACACCAGTGGGTCTCAAAGTGTGGTCCAGGGACCCTCGTGGGTCCCTGAGGGGGTTCCAGATGGATCCCTTACAGGTGTGTCCATCTGGTTCCATTTGTACACTGTCAGAGTTATGGGGGTCCTTGATATTAAAAGATCTGAGAACCACTGTGCTACACTAAATGGAACAGAGCCTTCATTAGAACCACTGTGCTACACTAAATGGAACAGAGCCTTCATTAGAACCACTGTGCTACACTAAATGGAACAGAGCCTTCATTAGAACCACTGTGCTACACTAAATGGAACAGAGCCTTCATTAGAACCACTGTGCTACACTAAATGGAACAGAGCCTTCATCAGAATCATTGGTAACACCTGTGAAGGAAGTAAGGAAGAGGCCCGATTTCTTTCCAATATTATTTATTTCTATGAAAAGAATATTCATAGGCGCAGTAACAGACACAAGGGGGCAGCAGAGAGCGTGAGAGGTGTGTTGTACCTTGTCGGGCTACGATGAGGCTGGCCATGCAGTCTGGTACGCTGGTCCCTGCTGCCAGGAAGGTGATGCCCATGATGTAGTCTGGGATGCCCAGCGTGAAGCTGATGATGCTCACCTTTAAACAACGTCAATAACACAATGATCACCTTTAAACAATAACAATCGTGACTACTAATTGAAGCCGAGGCCGAATTGGGCCAAATCGCATGGATGAGCCCTGACAGCACATGGTTGGTGCTACAGACTCCAAATTTCGCACACAGATAGCTCAGACCTTTGCCTACGATCTTAGCTAGGCCTCGACCCGACCCGATATGCGGTTTTCCGGAACCAACGCGAAAGGTTCGGAATCTCCATATGCGGAGTCCTGACTACTAATTGAAGCCAATGGACGCCGAATCCAAATTGGCCCGAATCGCATGGATGAGCCCTGAAAGCACATGGTTGGTGCTACAGACTCCAAATTTCGCACACAGAGGTTTGGAATCTCCGTATGCGGAGATGACTGACATCGGGCTGTTCCGGAGCAAGCGCTGACTCATTGTGACATCACTTCATAAAAGGCATCACATACACTAGATGAGTCAACAAAAAATCTCTGAGTGTGGCATAAACTATAGTCTTTCTTCCTCTCACTCCGAGGTGACAGATGAAAGTATATAAGCCGGCTTCTAAGCTAAGTCCAGCACTCTTGACAGACCTCTGCATATAGTCTATAAGCAGCTCTCAAAAAAATGAGTACTCCAGAAAAGCTACCAAAGCTAAAACCCGGTGAAGGAGAAATAATTCGTAACAACTTGGTACTTCTAAATTATCAGTGCAAGTTCATGGAAAGCCGGAAGGAATTGCAGGAGCAGGCCTTCAAGACATCGACTCAAGTCCTTCTTTATATACAAAAACTGGAGCAGGAAAAAAGAAAAATGAACCAAAGAATTACAAAACTCGATTGGGATGCGAAATGGAAAGCTAATAAGGCTGTTGCTGGGGATCAGATGGGACAGTCAACATCTGCTGGCCAGACAGGAGGAGCAGACGGAGGAGGAGACAGTGTTCCTGGGGAGCAGATGGAACAGTCAACATCTGGTGGGAAGACAGGAGGAGGAGACAGTTTTTTTGATGAGATCGGTGATGAAGAATTAATTAACTGTGCTGCTTTTACTGAAGAAAACAAGGATCAGTCAAGATCTGAGTTGGATGAGGTGCAGACGGGGGAGACAAACATAAGACAAGCTAAATCAACAGCACAAGACCAACAAAAAACAAGTTCTCCAAAAAAACTCAAGCTGAACTCTCCCGCTACAAAAAATAAAAGAGCAACAAAGCGTGGGACTGGGATGATGACTTGAATGATGCAGATTTATGCAGGCTGCATATTCTGCTTAAAGAAGAAACAAACAAAAAGCGACAGAGATATATGCCATATATGGGCATAAAAGGACACATACAAACAGATACATAGATCCCCATATATGGGCATGAAAGGGAAACAGACAGACAGATCCAGAGATCTCCATAATAAAGTCAAAACGGGTCCAATGACAACAGGTATAATGGGGTTTGCATTAAAGGGGGAACCGGCACTGTGTCTGCAACACAGTCAAAGGCACAGACAGATACAGAGATCTCCATTATGGGCATAAAGGGACACAGACAACCAGATACAGAGATCTCCATATATGGGCATAAAACTATGACAACAGGTATAATGGGGTTTGCATCAAAGGGGGAACCGGCACTGTGTCTGAAACACAATTTCGCACGCAGATAGCTCAGACCTTTGCCTACGTTCTTAGCTAGGCTTCGACCCGACCCGATATGCGGTTTTCCGGAACTAACGCAAAAGGTTTGGAATCTCCGTATGCGGAGATGACTGACATCGGGCTGTTTCGGAGCAAGCGCTGACTCATTGTGACATCACTTCATAAAAGGCTCTGACATCACATACGCTAGATGAGTCAACACAAAATCTCTCTGAGTGACCCTCTCACCTTCATTAGACGACAGTTCCCTATCCGCTTAGCATTCTCTGTTACAATCAATAAGGGTCAGGGCCAAGAGAATGAACGAGTTGGCATCTACTTGCCTAAACCTGTGTTCGCTCATGGCCAACTCTACACAGCCTTCTCTAGAGGAAAGAGAGCCAGCGCTGTAAAAGTTTTCATTGTGGATAATGACAAGGGCATTACTGACAACATTGTTTATAGCGAACTCCTTTAGGATAATGGGCATAAATGGACACAGACAGACACAGAGATCTCCATATACTGGCATAAAAGGGACACACCCAGAGACATACAGAGATGTCCATATATCACAGACACAGATAGCTCCATATATGGGCATAAATGCACACACAGATGGGCATAAATGGACACAGGCAAACAGATGGCCAAAACGGGTCCTATGACAACAGGTATAATGGGGTTTGATTTAAAGGGTGGAGCATTCATTCCCTATTTACATCGTTCCTGTGTAGGCCGGTCCCCGACTAGACCCTCGGCCACCCGAAGGGGGCGGCCGAGCTTCTAGTAACATGAATTATCATTATTATTGATTCTCTCTGCTCACTAGAACCAATTATGAGAACTTCTGTCTTATCCTCATTTAGCTTAAGAAAGTTCTCACTCATCCAGCATTTGATACTGGACAGACAGGTCAACAACGGGTCTAGAGCACAAGGGTCGTCTGGACCTACAGAGATATATAGCTGGGTATCGTCAGCATAGAAATTGAAATTCACTCCGTGATCGGTGATGAGTTCTCCCAGCGGCAGTATATACAGGGAGAATAATAAAGGACCAAGAATTGAGCCCTGTGGAATACCAGAACAGATGTCGTGTTTGTCTAAGTCAAAATCAGCTAGACTGACTGAGTCAAAGTCAGCTAGACTGACTGAGTCAAAGTCAGCTAGACTGACTGAGTCAAAGTCAGCTAGACTCACAAAATAGCTTCTGCCTGTTAGGTAGGAGTAAAACCAATACAGGGCCGTGCCTGACACACCAATCCAGTACTCCAGGCGTTGTATTAAAATTGTGTGATCAATATTGTATCAAATGCAGCCGTTAAATGAAAGTAGGAGAACGGATAAATTGTTGTCGTCAGCGGACACCCTGAGATCATTAATTAGTGCTGTTTCTGTGCTGTGACCTTTCCTGAAGCCAGATTGGAATTTGTTATGAACCTTATTGTTCTGTAGAAACACATCCAATTGATGAAAGATAGTTTTTTCTAAGACCTTGCCCAGAAAAGGCAGATCAGAAATAGATCTATAATTACCCAGCACAGAGGGATCAAGGTTGTGTTTCTTGAGTAATGGCCTGACTACAGCCGTTTCCAGTGAGTCTGGAAAGACGCCTGATTGTAGAGAGCTGTTTACAATTTTTAGGATATCTCCAATCACACTGTCTAAAACCTCTTTGAGAAAGGAGGTGGGGATTGCATCCAGTGAACAGGAGGATGATGTCATCTGTGATATGGTTTTGCGGTGTTCCTGTTCATCAATTGCACAGAATGATATTAGGCTTCCCCTGGAGTGATCTACACTTTTACACCAGGCACCATTCGCCGCATTTGCAGTTCGAGAGTTGGTGCTAGCAGCAACATTCATAAGATACCAGCTCGAATGTTGAAAATGTTATCATAAAAAGATGCAAACTCATTACACTTAGCTTTAGAAGCAGGGAGCGACTCCTTGTAGGCCTGGGGGGGTTTAAAAGACATTCAATGGTAGAGAACAAGACTCTGGCATTTTGCTTGTCATTAATAATCAGGGGTGCACATAACTTTGTTGGTCTAGTCCTCAGAAGAGCACCTGGAGTTATTACTTGGTGCGCGCCAAATAAATGGTCAATAAAAGGTCCGTTGCCCCCCGGCCGGGGGGGGTGCTTGAGAAAAAATGTAAATGTTGTAGCGCCCTGCTTCTAAATTCCGTCGTTTTTCGCAGTTTTTTTTCTTCTTCACGCCGTTTGGTGCACCCACCAAGGTTGCTGCCCTGTGCTGCTCTGCTTTTATCCGCCAGATTGGGACGTTCACGGCATATTTTGTACCATCACGGTGCATTAATCAACGTAGATGCGAGGCAACACTCACACAATCACGTGCAGCATGCGTCCCCTCCCCTCCCCCTGCGCCTAATGGCTGTACATGGGGCCGACGTATGCTTTAGCGTGATTGTGTGAGTGTGGCTTCAGGAAGTAAATTCCTAGCCTCGATCTCCAGGCTTTTATTTTTTAGTTTTGCACCTGCGCACCAGTTATGTGCACCCCTGTTAATAATGCCTGAAAAATATGCCTGCCTTCCCAAACGCAGGGCTTTGTTATAGGCAGCTGTTGACTTCTTAAACATCTCTAGGTGGATAGTGAGTTTGTTTCTTCTCCAAACTCGCTCAGCTCTACGACATTCTTTCTTGAGTGAGTGCACATGCCCGTTGATCCAGGGTGTTACTCTAGAGTTAAGTTTCTTTTTAGTTTTCATAGGGGCCGGGCCACTATGTCGAGAGCTGACTCTAATTTAAGATTAAAATGTTGAACCACGGCCTAGGCCGTGGCGTCGCGGTCTAGGCACCCTTGGTTGAAATCCCTTAACAGACAGCGTGCCGCGGGTTCGCGTCCCGTTCCCGACGGCCTTTGCTGCGTGTCTTCCCCCATCTCTCTCCCCATTTCCTGTCAGACTACTTTCTCTGTCCCTCTCCAAATAAAGCAATAAAAGCCCCAAAAAAAATCTTAAAAAAAAAAAAAAATGTTGAACCACATCATTCACTGAGGGAGCATCAGGTAGGGAGGGTGCACATGCCAGATGACGAGGAAACTCGTTGGGTGCAGATGAGCTGAACAAACGTTTTTTTTGAGTGGTGCCAACCACTCCTACATTTGACTTTGTCCGTCCGTCCGTCCGTCCGTCCGTCCGTCCGTATGTCCGTAATATCTCCAGAAATCAGAGATCTGTCATAATTAGTGGAACAGATAGATACAAGTTCTGATATTTCTGTAGGAAATATAGGAGATACCTACCATGTAGTAAGACTATAGGAGATATCTACCATGTAGTAGGACTATAGGAGATATCTACCATGTAGTAGGACTATAGGAGATATCTACCATGTAGTAGGACTATAGGAGAGACCTACCATCCACACCATGTGGTAGGACCATAGGAGAGACCTACCATCCACACCATGTGGTAGGACTATAGGAGAGACCTACCATCCACACCATGTGGTAGGACCATAGGAGAGACCTACCATCCACACCATGTGGTAGGACTATAGGAGAGACCTACCATCCACACCATGTGGTAGGACTATAGGAGAGACCTACCATCCACACCATGTGGTAGGACTATAGGAGAGACCTACCATGTGGTAGGACTATAGGAGAGACCTACCATCCACACCATGTGGTAGGACTATAGGAGAGACCTACCATCCACACCATGTGGTAGGACTATAGGAGAGACCTACCATCCACACCATGTGGTAGGACTATAGGAGAGACCTACCATCCACACCATGTGGTAGGACTATAGGAGAGACCTACCATCCACACCATGTGGTAGGACCATAGGAGAGACCTACCATCCACACCATGTGGTAGGACTATAGGAGAGACCTACCATCCACACCATGTGGTAGGACTATAGGAGAGACCTACCATCCACACCATGTGGTAGGACTATAGGAGAGACCTACCATGTGGTAGGACTATAGGAGAGACCTACCATCCACACCATGTGGTAGGACTATAGGAGATACCTACCATCCACACCATGTGGTAGGACTATAGGAGAGACCTACCATCCACACCATGTGGTAGGACTATAGGAGAGACCTACCATGTGGTAGGACTATAGGAGAGACCTACCATCCACACCATGTGGTAGGACTATAGGAGATACCTACCATCCACACCATGTGGTAGGACTATAGGAGAGACCTACCATCCACACCATGTGGTAGGACTATAGGAGAGACCTACCATCCACACCATGTGGTAGGACTATAGGAGAGACCTACCATCCACACCATGTGGTAGGACCATAGGAGAGACCTACCATCCACACCATGTGGTAGGACTATAGGAGATACCTACCATCCACACCATGTGGTAGGACTATAGGAGAGACCTACCATCCACACCATGTGGTAGGACTATAGGAGAGACCTACCATCCACACCATGTGGTAGGACTATAGGAGAGACCTACCATCCACACCATGTGGTAGGACTATAGGAGAGACCTACCATGTGGTAGGACTATAGGAGAGACCTACCATCCACACCATGTGGTAGGACTATAGGAGATACCTACCATCCACACCATGTGGTAGGACTATAGGAGAGACCTACCATCCACACCATGTGGTAGGACTATAGGAGAGACCTACCATCCACACCATGTGGTAGGACTATAGGAGAGACCTACCATCCACACCATGTGGTAGGACTATAGGAGAGACCTACCATGTGGTAGGACTATAGGAGAGACCTACCATCCACACCATGTGGTAGGACTATAGGAGAGACCTACCATCCACACCATGTGGTAGGACTATAGGAGAGACCTACCATCCACACCATGTGGTAGGACTATAGGAGAGACCTACCATCCACACCATGTGGTAGGACTATAGGAGAGACCTACCATCCACACCATGTGGTAGGACTATAGGAGAGACCTACCATCCACACCATGTGGTAGGACTATAGGAGAGACCTACCATCCACACCATGTGGTAGGACTATAGGAGAGACCTACCATCCACACCATGTGGTAGGACTATAGGAGAGACCTACCATGTGGTAGGACTATAGGAGAGACCTACCATCCACACCATGTGGTAGGACTATAGGAGAGACCTACCATCCACACCATGTGGTAGGACTATAGGAGAGACCTACCATGTGGTAGGACTATAGGAGAGACCTACCATCCACACCATGTGGTAGGACTATAGGAGATACCTACCATCCACACCATGTGGTAGGACTATAGGAGAGACCTACCATCCACACCATGTGGTAGGAGAAGATGGCGATCCAGAGGGTTGAGGCGATGAAGGTGACCATGAACCAGCGATGCCAGCGGGGCAGCATGCAGTTTGGCACCGTGAGGTAGAGGAGGAGGATGAGAGGCCAGGAGATCAACCACCTGACCCGGGCACAGCCCCCACCTACACACACACACACACACACACACACACACACACACACACACACACACACACACACACACACACACACACACACACACACACACACACACACACACACACACACGTCATTGTCATGTCAGTTGGATGGTCCGTCCACCTTTGGTTCCAAACAACTTTTCCCAAAACTACAGACTGGACTGGCATTTACTGTACCTTCATGTTCCCACTCACTCTCCCAGAACCATTTGGTATCCCACATTAAAACCCTGTCCTTCTAAACCCAGAACCATTTGGTATCCCACATTAAAACCCTGTCCTTCTAAACCCAGAAACATTTGGTATCCCACATTAAAACCCTGTCCGTCTAAACCCAGAACCATTTGGTATCCCACATTAAAACCTCTCTCCTTCTAAACCCAGAACCATTTGGTATCCCACATTAAAACCCTGTCCGTCTAAACCCAGAAACATTTGGTATCCCACATTAAAACCTCTCTCCTTCTAAACCCAGAAACATTTGGTATCCCACATTAAAACCTCTCTCCTTCTAAACCCAGAACCATTTGGTATCCCACATTAAAACCCTGTCCTTCTAAACCCAGAACCATTTGGTATCCCACATTTAAAGGTGTGGATAAAGCCCAGACAACATGCTCACCTGGCAGACGTAGAGTTAAAAGGTGTGGATAAAGCCCAGACAACATGCTCACCTGGCAGACGTAGAGTTAAAAGGTGTGGATAAAGCCCAGACAACATGCTCACCTGGCAGACGTAGAGTTAAAAGGTGTGGATAAAGCCCAGACAACAACATGCTCACCTGGCAGACGTAGAGGACTGAACGAAGCATCTTCATCCTCCTCTTCCTCAGTCTGACAGCCCTCCACCCCTCCTGGCTTCTCTGTAGAACCTCCAGCAGCTCCATCAGGAGGAGGACACTGTTTCTCCACACCTCCACCTCCTCCTCCTCCTCCTCCTCTTCCTCCTCCGTTCTCCAGACTGCAGGAGCCCCCTGCAGCCTTCACCCCGTTGCTGGTGGACTCTAACCTGGACCTGGGGACAGCCTCGCCCTCCAGCTGGTCCTTGGGGTCCCCGATCAACCTCAGTCTCTGGAGACCATGGAGAGACACATGATCGTCTGTACTTAAATATAGCTTTCTGTTTGTAAACAAGGGTTCAAACCCACTCGCTTGCATTTCCATCAGCAAATATTCACATGGGAGTTTGAAATAGAATCCCTTTGAACACACCCTCGCGTTGTTATTGTCTGTCTGTCTGTCTGTCTGTCTGTCTGTCTGTCTGTCTGTCTGTCTGTCTGTCTGTCTGGCTGGCTGTATGCCAGTCTGAATGTGTCTGTCTGGCTGTATACCAGTCTGTCTGTCTGTCTGTCTGTCTGTCTGTCTGTCTGTCTGTCTGTCTGTCTGTCTGTATACCAGTCTGTCTGTGTGTCTGTCTGTCTGTCTGTGTGTACCTCACTGATGAGCACGCGGGAGGCCATGGAGAGCCTGGTGCGCGGGGAGAAGTGAGGAGAGATCATGATGCGTAGACCAGCCTCACTGAACGACATTCTGTGAGGATTCAGCATGAGAAGCTCATCTACCATCAGTACCGGAGACCCCTCCTCATTACCTGTAGAGACACACACACACACACACACACACACACACACACACACACACACACACACACACACACACACACACACACACACACACACACACACACACACACACACACACACACACACACACACACACTTAGGATACCTTTACTGTAATATAAAAGTAGGATACCTTTACTGTAATATAAAAGTAGGATACCTTTACTGTAATATAAAAGTAGGATACCTTTACTGTAATATAAAAGTAGGGTACCTTTACTGTAATATAAAAGTAGGATACCTTTATTGTAATATAAAAGTAGGATACCTTTACTGTAATATAAAAGTAGGATACCTTTATTGAGCAGCATCATGGAGGGCTTACAGGCTGGCCCCTCTTCATCTCCTCTCATCTTCTGGACCCTGCGTGCCTCTGAGCCAGGGCAGCATGCCAGACACCCTCCACTACTGAGCTGACGCTTCACGTACGCCAGGATCTGGGAGTTGAACCTGCAACCACAAGATGCAACGCTCACTAACTCCTTTTAACCCGTTGAGACCTGAAGCCGATTCTACATGTCTCCTAAATCTCAACAGTTTTCTGAAAAACTTATGTTTCTATATCAGTGGTGCTCAATCTTTTTCACGTCAAGGACCCCCAAAATGATATGTATTTGGCCGCGGACCCCCATCAAAATATTTTGTTCCAGGGACCCCCCAGAAGCAAAGATTTGAGTTAAAAATGTTCGCTTTAAAATATATATATATTCAAAGATTTGCACACATTTTCACGAATTTTCAAAAATAGCAGATCTACAAGCTCGTAGCGCGAGCTTGTAGATCTGCTATTTTTGAATAGCCCAAAGTGTAAAATAATGCTTTTTAGCTCAAATCTAAAAATGACACAGTTCCAGGTCTTAATGGGTTAAAAGCTACAATAGACCATTCTGCCACTAGATGTCACCCTTACACAACAGCTCTGTGGCATAAGGTTTGTTATTTCCTGTTGTGGAAAAAAGTAGTAAAACCTCAGTACTTAAAAATGTAGATACTCCTGGTCAAAATGTTACTCAACTACAAAGTACAAAGTTGCTCTGTGAATTGTGTACTTGAGTTAAAGTACTGGAGTACTTGCTTTAAAGATAATACTTTAAAAGTATTCAAAAGTAGACTGATATGATTAGAGAGTACATTCACATCAGTCAGTGCATTGCTGAATTGAACTTTAGAAACATTCTACTCTATTCAGAGCTCACAACACAGTGCCACGTGAGCTTGCAGATTATATTTTATTATGTACTTTTTGTAGAGAGTCAAAAGCACAATATTTGTTTTTGGGAGAGTTTTTTTTCCTTGGCCTCTAGGGAGTGCACATACAAAGTGATACACAGATCGGTGCAGTTATAGGTAAAAACACGAATAGGCCTGTTATAGCGCCACCATGAAGCTGATTTGAAAATGTTCAAGTTGCATTTCTTCCTCGGCCTAGTGAGAATGTGCGTGCACAATTTCACGGAAATCGCACGCTGTGTTCATGATTTGAGGCATTTTGTTCAAAACGGAGCACTCCTGCAAACTTTGGAAGCCAATCTCAGCCAATCAGGATGGAATATGAAAAATCTTGAAGACCAGTTTTGTTTAATGACTGTAGAGATACTGGCCCTCATTTATCAACGCGGTGCAGCCCGAATAATGAGCGTACGGCGAGATCACCGGACCTTTCGGCATTTATCAATATGTGGGCTTCATCCTACCGTAGGCTGAAATCTCACGTCTGGTCGAGACCAGTTGTTGACGTTGGCTGCGCCCGTTTATTCCATTCTAGACCTGCGGAGCAGCATTGTTTGACTGTCTGACAGGCATCTAGACACATAATCCACTCCTAAATGTATATATCTACACTAATAAATAATGGCTGTGAAAATATATAATTTTATAAAGTAATTTAAACAAACTGCTTTAACAGTCATTCAGATAAGATTGTAGATCTGTCTGTATTGAAAATAGCAGATCTACAAGCTCACAAGCCAGCGTTGCATCGCGACGCGTTGTGAGCTTGTAGATCTGCTATTTTCAAAAATATACGAGCGCTTTTGCGCCGGGAGTCCCGCGGTCATGGACAGTGAGGTCTACAAACTTACAGCAGTTTGTCCTATGTTATAGAGTTATGTCATAGAGAGTTATGTAGGCTACACAACCTGGCTGGGTTAAGGATATAAACCCGACGTGGCGGCACGGAATCACTGCATTCCGCCCGAGTCTCATGTACCGCTACGCTACGGAAAGACGAAGTTGGGCGGGCGCATGTATGTGTGTGTGTGTGTGTGTGTGTGTGTGTGTGTGTGTGTGTGTGTGTGTGTGTGTGTGTGTGTGTGTGTGTGTGTGTGTGTGTGTGTGTGTGTGTGTGTGTGTGTGTGTGTGTGTGTGAGAGCGAGAGAGCGAGAGAGAGAGAGAGGCGTGTGCGTGTGTGGCGAGGCGGGGCGAGCGGGGGAAACATGCTTTTTTTGGGTCGTATTCTGGTTCTTCATGTCGTGAAGTCGGGCGTTTTGTGAATATTTAAGGGCGTGTTATTTAAATGGCGCTCGTTTTCAGACGTGAGATTTATCAAGGCTGGGACCAAATGTACGCTGGGATCAGCTGTGTAGGATTCGTTGATAAATGTGACTTCGACGTTGGTGTACGGCCGAATATATGGAAGAATATACGCCGGTTTATATACGCTGCGTTGATAAATGAGGGCAACTGTGTACCGATTTGATTGATGTTTGGACAAAATCTGTAGGAGTACTGTGTCAAAAGAGGTGTTTTGCAAAAATCGGCCTCCTGGTGGCGCTATAACAGGCCCATGTGAAACATTTGGGGCAGAGGTTCTGCTCTGGCATCCAGGGAGTGTGTGTGCATCAAGCCAACGGTGCCGGAGATTAGCTGTCCACAGACAGAACCACGGACAGACGGACGGACGGACAGCGTGCAATACATAGTCTCGGCCACGCCTATTGACCTGGCGGAGACAATTATAATACTATATATACTATGTATATATAATATAATACTCACTTCATGATGAGGATGTACACTCCATACATGGTCATGAGAAGCAGCGCCTCCCACCTGCAAAACACACACACACACACACACACACACACACACACACACACACACACACACACACACACACACACACACACACACACACACACACACACACACACACACACACACACACACACACACACGGCATTATTGCATGTAGGCCTACTGTATGATATAATAAATAATAATAATAATAATAATAATAATAATAATAATAATAATAGATTTTTTTCATAATGCACTTTACATTTGTAAAAATCTCTAAGTACTACAATAGGCAGTTGCATAAAAAGAAACAACACACGATTAAAAGCATCTGAGAAACTGAAACAAAACAATTAAAAGATGAGGGCATAAAGCCTAGAGGTAAAACCAGTGAAGCTAAAAAAAAATGCTTTGTTAAAAAGGTAGGTCTTTAGTCCTCTCTTTAAGGAGTCAACGACTGTGGTCTCAGGTGAACAGGGTCCACACTCTGTCTCTATAGAGAGTATGTGTTCAGTAACAGGGGTCTGTCTGTCTCTATAGAGTATGTGTTCAGTAACAGGAGTCTGTCTGTCTCTATAGAGTGTATGTGTTCAGTAACAGGAGTCTGTCTGTCTCTATAGAGTATGTGTTCAGTAACAGGAGTCTGTCTGTCTCTATAGAGAGTATGTGTTCAGTAACAGGGGTCTGTCTGTCTCTATAGAGTATGTGTTCAGTAACAGGGGTCTGTCTGTCTCTATAGAGAGTATGTGTTCAGTAACAGGAGTCTGTCTGTCTCTATAGAGTATGTGTTCAGTAACAGAGGTCTGTCTGTCTCTATAGAGTATGTGTTCAGTAACAGAGGTCTGTCTGTCTCTATAGAGTATGTGTTCAGTAACAGAGGTCTGTCTGTCTCTATAGAGTATGTGTTCAGTAACAGGGGTCTGTCTGTCTCTATAGAGAGTATGTGTTCAGTAACAGGAGTCTGTCTGTCTCTATAGAGTATGTGTTCAGTAACAGAGGTCTGTCTGTCTCTATAGAGTATGTGTTCAGTAACAGAGGTCTGTCTGTCTCTATAGAGAGTATGTGTTCAGTAACAGAGGTCTGTCTGTCTCTATAGAGTATGTGTTCAGTAACAGGGGTCTGTCTGTCTCTATAGAGTATGTGTTCAGTAACAGGGGTCTGTCTGTCTCTATAGAGTATGTGTTCAGTAACAGAGGTCTGTCTGTCTCTATAGAGAGTATGTGTTCAGTAACAGGGGTCTGTCTGTCTCTATAGAGTATGTGTTCAGTATCGTGTCAGAAGAGGCCCAAAATGCGGGTTAGCAGGCTGGTTAGTTGTAATAAGAAGTGGAGGAGAAGAGAGGACATCGCGGACCCAGAGTTCCCATCATTGATCATTTATTTCAGCATCAAGTACAACAGCAGAAGAAGCCAGGAGCCGAAGCCCCTGGCCTAACAGCCAAGCAGCCTCACGTCCTACCAGTACTCGTAGCCATGAGTAACATTTTAGTTCATCTTTTAAACTGTCCATTCGCATTTGAATACAAACAAGGGTGGGATGGGGGAGAATCCCCCACCGGCTGTTGACCAATAGTTCTTTGATCACTTTAGACTTCGTGTCTCCAAGATAACAAAAGGCAATGTAAATTAGACTTCACAGCTATCTGAGGCCCTTCATTACCTATGCGAACACCAGTCTGTGTCACTCATGATTCCGCTTACTTAGCTAGGTTACATTTATATCAGATGTTTTACTTGCATACCGTTCATAAAATATAGCAAATAAGGGCTAATATACGACACATCCCCCCACGAAAGACTTATAACGTCTTTCGCAACAAGTATATTAAATAAAACAGTATGAAAGGAAAAACATCAAAAAACAACACTCTCACTTACACTTATACGACCCCCCAAGACCATGGCTCAACTCCAAACAGAACAAAAGACATTCAGTAAGATTCAACTTCAAACAACAAATCAGACAGAACAACTTAGATACAGGCATCAAAGTTACACAATAAAGTCATACAGTGATTTACATTCAATTTCAAAATAAAATAGACAAACTGTTTCACAAAATCAAGAAAGAATATCAGTATCTAGAAACAATATCGGCTTACATCTGTTGCCTATGTCATGGGTCACATGACGCTGGACTGATTTCAGAAGGCAAAATACTGAACCTATTTAAAAATAAAACAAGCTTGAAATACAAAAACAACTCAAAAACCTTATTCAGAGAAAATACATCACTATGCTACAAGACTTTATATCATCTAATGGCCGAACTTTTTCAGCCCACCGAATGAACGCCCAGTTCTTTCCAGGGATAATAAAAATCTTACACAATTTTAATTAGTTCATGGGTTGCAAGATTCTATAACATCCTGTCGACTGGACCGCATCCAGTCTCCCGAACGAACGCTAGTTTGTCCGGGGATGATAAAAATCTTAAACACCCATAAAATAATCAAACGTTATCGCATCAAAATATATTCCTCTTCCAAATCAGTGCATAGGTCTCTCTGTTAACCTTAAACTCTGGAATAAAATGTTACACAGCAAACAAACTTTGATGCTGACAGTCTACAGTTGAATTTATACATTTCACCAAACGATATAACCTTCTCGCATGTACCTCGTCACGGGAGTCGCCCGGTCTTCTCAGCACAAAACTCATGTGTACCTTCAATGAAATAATAATTCACACAGTAAACTCACATAAAATACCAGTGACCAGAAAGTGTCACAACAAAATCCTCACTTTACACTGTCTCTCACGGCAACAAAAATAGACGTTCCGCGGTTTAAATCTCTTTATCACTTTCAAATATAACCTCTCGTCCCATATTGTCAGTGTTCCATCCAAAAATGCTGCTTTGTAGTCTCTTTCTAAATGTCCAAGCGCCTCAGCAAAAAGCTGAGCGCTGTTCCCAGATGGTATCTTGTCCTCCAGCCAAAAAGATAGCCTCTCCATTCTCACCTCTCCTCCCGCCAAATGACGTGTCAGAAGAGGCCCAAAATGCGGGTTAGCAGGCTGGTTAGTTGTAATAAGAAGTGGAGGAGAAGAGAGGACATCGCGGACCCAGAGTTCCCATCATTGATCATTTATTTCAGCATCAAGTACAACAGCAGAAGAAGCCAGGAGCCGAAGCCCCTGGCCTAACAGCCAAGCAGCCTCACGTCCTACCAGTACTCGTAGCCATGAGTAACATTTTAGTTCATCTTTTAAACTGTCCATTCGCATTTGAATACAAACAAGGGTGGGATGGGGGAGAATCCCCCACCGGCTGTTGACCAATAGTTCTTTGATCACTTTAGACTTCGTGTCTCCAAGATAACAAAAGGCAATGTAAATTAGACTTCACAGCTATCTGAGGCCCTTCATTACCTATGCGAACACCAGTCTGTGTCACTCATGATTCCGCTTACTTAGCTAGGTTACATTTATATCAGATGTTTTACTTGCATACCGTTCATAAAATATAGCAAATAAGGGCTAATATACGACATCAGTAACAGGGGTCTGTCTGTCTCTATAGAGTATGTGTTCAGTAACAGAGGTCTGTCTGTCTCTATAGAGAGTATGTGTTCAGTAACAGGGGTCTGTCTGTCTCTATAGAGTATGTGTTCAGTAACAGAGGTCTGTCTGTCTCTATAGAGTATGTGTTCAGTAACAGAGGTCTGTCTGTCTCTATAGAGTATGTGTTCAGTAACAGGAGTCTGTCTGTCTCTATAGAGTATGTGTTCAGTAACAGAGGTCTGTCTGTCTCTATAGAGTATGTGTTCAGTAACAGGAGTCTGTCTGTCTCTATAGAGAGTATGTGTTCAGTAACAGGGGTCTGTCTGTCTCTATAGAGAGTATGTGTTCAGTAACAGAGGTCTGTCTGTCTCTACAGAGTATGTGTTCAGTAACAGGGGTCTGTCTGTCTCTATAGAGAGTATGTGTTCAGTAACAGAGGTCTGTCTGTCTCTATAGAGTATGTGTTCAGTAACAGAGGTCTGTCTGTCTCTACAGAGTATGTGTTCAGTAACAGGGGTCTGTCTGTCTCTATAGAGTATGTGTTCAGTAACAGGGGTCTGTCTGTCTCTATAGAGTATGTGTTCAGTAACAGAGGTCTGTCTGTCTCTATAGAGTATGTGTTCAGTAACAGGAGTCTGTCTGTCTCTATAGAGTATGTGTTCAGTAACAGAGGTCTGTCTGTCTCTATAGAGTATGTGTTCAGTAACAGGGGTCTGTCTGTCTCTATAGAGTATGTGTTCAGTAACAGAGGTCTGTCTGTCTCTATAGAGTATGTGTTCAGTAACAGGGGTCTGTCTGTCTCTACAGAGTATGTGTTCAGTAACAGGGGTCTGTCTGTCTCTATAGAGTATGTGTTCAGTAACAGAGGTCTGTCTGTCTCTATAGAGAGTATGTGTTCAGTAACAGGGGTCTGTCTGTCTCTAGAGAGTATGTGTTCAGTAACAGGGGTCTGTCTGTCTCTACAGAGTATGTGTTCAGTAACAGGGGTCTGTCTGTCTCTATAGAGTATGTGTTCAGTAACAGAGGTCTGTCTGTCTCTATAGAGAGTATGTGTTCAGTAACAGGAGTCTGTCTGTCTCTATAGAGTATGTGTTCAGTAACAGAGGTCTGTCTGTCTCTATAGAGAGTATGTGTTCAGTAACAGGGGTCTGTCTGTCTCTATAGAGTATGTGTTCAGTAACAGGAGTCTGTCTGTCTCTATAGAGTATGTGTTCAGTAACAGGGGTCTGTCTGTCTCTATAGAGAGTATGTGTTCAGTAACAGAGGTCTGTCTGTCTCTATAGAGTATGTGTTCAGTAACAGGAGTCTGTCTGTCTCTATAGAGTATGTGTTCAGTAACAGGAGTCTGTCTGTCTCTATAGAGAGTATGTGTTCAGTAACAGAGGTCTGTCTGTCTCTATAGAGTATGTGTTCAGTAACAGAGGTCTGTCTGTCTCTATAGAGTATGTGTTCAGTAACAGGAGTCTGTCTGTCTCTATAGAGTATGTGTTCAGTAACAGGGTCTGTCTGTCTCTATAGAGAGTATGTGTTCAGTAACAGGAGTCTGTCTGTCTCTATAGAGAGTATGTGTTCAGTAACAGGAGTCTGTCTGTCTCTATAGAGTATGTGTTCAGTAACAGGAGTCTGTCTGTCTCTATAGAGTATGTGTTCAGTAACAGGAGTCTGTCTGTCTCTATAGAGAGTATGTGTTCAGTAACAGGGGTCTGTCTGTCTCTATAGAGTATGTGTTCAGTAACAGGGGTCTGTCTGTCTCTACAGAGAGTATGTGTTCAGTAACAGGAGTCTGTCTGTCTCTATAGAGAGTATGTGTTCAGTAACAGGAGTCTGTCTTTCTCTATAGAGTATGTGTTCAGTAACAGGAGTCTGTCTGTCTCTATAGAGTATGTGTTCAGTAACAGGAGTCTGTCTGTCTCTATAGAGTATGTGTTCAGTAACAGAGGTCTGTCTGTCTCTATAGAGTATGTGTTCAGTAACAGAGGTCTGTCTGTCTCTATAGAGTATGTGTTCAGTAACAGGAGTCTGTCTGTCTCTATAGAGAGTATGTGTTCAGTAACAGGAGTCTGTCTGTCTCTATAGAGAGTATGTGTTCAGTAACAGGGGTCTGTCTGTCTCTATAGAGTATGTGTTCAGTAACAGGAGTCTGTCTGTCTCTATAGAGTATGTGTTCAGTAACAGAGGTCTGTCTGTCTCTATAGAGTATGTGTTCAGTAACAGAGGTCTGTCTGTCTCTATAGAGTATGTGTTCAGTAACAGAGGTCTGTCTGTCTCTATAGAGTATGTGTTCAGTAACAGGAGTCTGTCTGTCTCTATAGAGTATGTGTTCAGTAACAGGGGTCTGTCTGTCTCTATAGAGTATGTGTTCAGTAACAGGAGTCTGTCTGTCTCTATAGAGAGTATGTGTTCAGTAACAGAGGTCTGTCTGTCTCTATAGAGTATGTGTTCAGTAACAGGGGTCTGTCTGTCTCTATAGAGTATGTGTTCAGTAACAGAGGTCTGTCTGTCTCTATAGAGTATGTGTTCAGTAACAGAGGTCTGTCTGTCTCTATAGAGTATGTGTTCAGTAACAGGAGTCTGTCTGTCTCTATAGAGTATGTGTTCAGTAACAGAGGTCTGTCTGTCTCTATAGAGTATGTGTTCAGTAACAGGAGTCTGTCTGTCTCTATAGAGAGTATGTGTTCAGTAACAGGGGTCTGTCTGTCTCTATAGAGAGTATGTGTTCAGTAACAGGAGTCTGTCTGTCTCTATAGAGAGTATGTGTTCAGTAACAGGGGTCTGTCTGTCTCTATAGAGAGTATGTGTTCAGTAACAGGAGTCTGTCTGTCTCTATAGAGTATGTGTTCAGTAACAGGGGTCTGTCTGTCTCTATAGAGTATGTGTTCAGTAACAGAGGTCTGTCTGTCTCTATAGAGTATGTGTTCAGTAACAGGGGTCTGTCTGTCTCTATAGAGTATGTGTTCAGTAACAGGGGTCTGTCTGTCTCTATAGAGAGTATGTGTTCAGTAACAGGAGTCTGTCTGTCTCTATAGAGAGTATGTGTTCAGTAACAGGGGTCTGTCTGTCTCTATAGAGAGTATGTGTTCAGTAACAGGGGTCTGTCTGTCTCTATAGAGTATGTGTTCAGTAACAGGGGTCTGTCTGTCTCTATAGAGAGTATGTGTTCAGTAACAGAGGTCTGTCTGTCTCTATAGAGTATGTGTTCAGTAACAGAGGTCTGTCTGTCTCTATAGAGAGTATGTGTTCAGTAACAGGGGTCTGTCTGTCTCTATAGAGTATGTGTTCAGTAACAGAGGTCTGTCTGTCTCTATAGAGAGTATGTGTTCAGTAACAGAGGTCTGTCTGTCTCTATAGAGTATGTGTTCAGTAACAGAGGTCTGTCTGTCTCTATAGAGAGTATGTGTTCAGTAACAGGGGTCTGTCTGTCTCTATAGAGTATGTGTTCAGTAACAGGGGTCTGTCTGTCTCTATAGAGTATGTGTTCAGTAACAGGGGTCTGTCTGTCTCTATAGAGTATGTGTTCAGTAACAGAGGTCTGTCTGTCTCTATAGAGAGTATGTGTTCAGTAACAGGGGTCTGTCTGTCTCTATAGAGTATGTGTTCAGTAACAGGGGTCTGTCTGTCTCTATAGAGTATGTGTTCAGTAACAGGAGTCTGTCTGTCTCTATAGAGTATGTGTTCAGTAACAGGAGTCTGTCTGTCTCTATAGAGTATGTGTTCAGTAACAGAGGTCTGTCTGTCTCTATAGAGTATGTGTTCAGTAACAGAGGTCTGTCTGTCTCTATAGAGTATGTGTTCAGTAACAGAGGTCTGTCTGTCTCTATAGAGTATGTGTTCAGTAACAGAGGTCTGTCTGTCTCTATAGAGTATGTGTTCAGTAACAGGAGTCTGTCTGTCTCTATAGAGTATGTGTTCAGTAACAGAGGTCTGTCTGTCTCTATAGAGTATGTGTTCAGTAACAGGGGTCTGTCTGTCTCTATAGAGTATGTGTTCAGTAACAGGGGTCTGTCTGTCTCTATAGAGTATGTGTTCAGTAACAGAGGTCTGTCTGTCTCTATAGAGTATGTGTTCAGTAACAGAGGTCTGTCTGTCTCTATAGAGTATGTGTTCAGTAACAGGAGTCTGTCTGTCTCTATAGAGTATGTGTTCAGTAACAGAGGTCTGTCTGTCTCTATAGAGTATGTGTTCAGTAACAGGAGTCTGTCTGTCTCTATAGAGAGTATGTGTTCAGTAACAGGGGTCTGTCTGTCTCTATAGAGAGTATGTGTTCAGTAACAGGGGTCTGTCTGTCTCTATAGAGAGTATGTGTTCAGTAACAGGAGTCTGTCTGTCTCTATAGAGTATGTGTTCAGTAACAGGGGTCTGTCTGTCTCTATAGAGAGTATGTGTTCAGTAACAGAGGTCTGTCTGTCTCTATAGAGTATGTGTTCAGTAACAGGAGTCTGTCTGTCTCTATAGAGTATGTGTTCAGTAACAGGAGTCTGTCTGTCTCTATAGAGAGTATGTGTTCAGTAACAGAGGTCTGTCTGTCTCTATAGAGTATGTGTTCAGTAACAGGAGTCTGTCTGTCTCTATAGAGAGTATGTGTTCAGTAACAGAGGTCTGTCTGTCTCTATAGAGTATGTGTTCAGTAACAGGAGTCTGTCTGTCTCTATAGAGTATGTGTTCAGTAACAGAGGTCTGTCTGTCTCTATAGAGTATGTGTTCAGTAACAGGAGTCTGTCTGTCTCTATAGAGTATGTGTTCAGTAACAGAGGTCTGTCTGTCTCTATAGAGTATGTGTTCAGTAACAGGAGTCTGTCTGTCTCTATAGAGAGTATGTGTTCAGTAACAGGGGTCTGTCTGTCTCTATAGAGAGTATGTGTTCAGTAACAGGGGTCTGTCTGTCTCTATAGAGAGTATGTGTTCAGTAACAGGAGTCTGTCTGTCTCTATAGAGTATGTGTTCAGTAACAGGGGTCTGTCTGTCTCTATAGAGAGTATGTGTTCAGTAACAGAGGTCTGTCTGTCTCTATAGAGTATGTGTTCAGTAACAGGAGTCTGTCTGTCTCTATAGAGTATGTGTTCAGTAACAGGAGTCTGTCTGTCTCTATAGAGAGTATGTGTTCAGTAACAGAGGTCTGTCTGTCTCTATAGAGTATGTGTTCAGTAACAGGAGTCTGTCTGTCTCTATAGAGAGTATGTGTTCAGTAACAGAGGTCTGTCTGTCTCTATAGAGTATGTGTTCAGTAACAGGAGTCTGTCTGTCTCTATAGAGAGTATGTGTTCAGTAACAGAGGTCTGTCTGTCTCTATAGAGTATGTGTTCAGTAACAGGAGTCTGTCTGTCTCTATAGAGTATGTGTTCAGTAACAGGAGTCTGTCTGTCTCTATAGAGAGTATGTGTTCAGTATCAGAGGTCTGTCTGTCTCTATAGAGTATGTGTTCAGTAACAGAGGTCTGTCTGTCTCTATAGAGTATGTGTTCAGTAACAGGAGTCTGTCTGTCTCTATAGAGTATGTGTTCAGTAACAGGGGTCTGTCTGTCTCTATAGAGAGTATGTGTTCAGTAACAGGAGTCTGTCTGTCTCTATAGAGAGTATGTGTTCAGTAACAGGAGTCTGTCTGTCTCTATAGAGTATGTGTTCAGTAACAGGAGTCTGTCTGTCTCTATAGAGTATGTGTTCAGTAACAGGAGTCTGTCTGTCTCTATAGAGTATGTGTTCAGTAACAGGGGTCTGTCTGTCTCTATAGAGTATGTGTTCAGTAACAGAGGTCTGTCTGTCTCTATAGAGAGTATGTGTTCAGTAACAGGAGTCTGTCTGTCTCTATAGAGTATGTGTTCAGTAACAGGAGTCTGTCTGTCTCTATAGAGTGTGTGTTCAGTAACAGGAGTCTGTCTGTCTCTATAGAGTATGTGTTCAGTAACAGGGGTCTGTCTGTCTCTATAGAGTATGTGTTCAGTAACAGGAGTCTGTCTGTCTCTATAGAGAGTATGTGTTCAGTAACAGAGGTCTGTCTGTCTCTATAGAGTATGTGTTCAGTAACAGGGGTCTGTCTGTCTCTATAGAGTATGTGTTCAGTAACAGAGGTCTGTCTGTCTCTATAGAGTATGTGTTCAGTAACAGAGGTCTGTCTGTCTCTATAGAGTATGTGTTCAGTAACAGGAGTCTGTCTGTCTCTATAGAGTATGTGTTCAGTAACAGAGGTCTGTCTGTCTCTATAGAGTATGTGTTCAGTAACAGAGGTCTGTCTGTCTCTATAGAGTATGTGTTCAGTAACAGGAGTCTGTCTGTCTCTATAGAGAGTATGTGTTCAGTAACAGGGGTCTGTCTGTCTCTATAGAGTATGTGTTCAGTAACAGAGGTCTGTCTGTCTCTATAGAGTATGTGTTCAGTAACAGGAGTCTGTCTGTCTCTATAGAGAGTATGTGTTCAGTAACAGGGGTCTGTCTGTCTCTATAGAGTATGTGTTCAGTAACAGGGGTCTGTCTGTCTCTATAGAGTATGTGTTCAGTAACAGGAGTCTGTCTGTCTCTATAGAGTATGTGTTCAGTAACAGGAGTCTGTCTGTCTCTATAGAGTATGTGTTCAGTAACAGGGGTCTGTCTGTCTCTATAGAGTATGTGTTCAGTAACAGAGGTCTGTCTGTCTCTATAGAGTATGTGTTCAGTAACAGGAGTCTGTCTGTCTCTATAGAGAGTATGTGTTCAGTAACAGGGGTCTGTCTGTCTCTATAGAGAGTATGTGTTCAGTAACAGGGGTCTGTCTGTCTCTATAGAGTATGTGTTCAGTAACAGAGGTCTGTCTGTCTCTATAGAGAGTATGTGTTCAGTAACAGAGGTCTGTCTGTCTCTATAGAGTATGTGTTCAGTAACAGGGGTCTGTCTGTCTCTATAGAGTATGTGTTCAGTAACAGGGGTCTGTCTGTCTCTATAGAGAGTATGTGTTCAGTAACAGGGGTCTGTCTGTCTCTATAGAGAGTATTTGTTCAGTAACAGAGGTCTGTCTGTCTCTATAGAGTATGTGTTCAGTAACAGGAGTCTGTCTGTCTCTATAGAGTATGTGTTCAGTAACAGGAGTCTGTCTGTCTCTATAGAGTATGTGTTCAGTAACAGGAGTCTGTCTGTCTCTATAGAGAGTATTTGTTCAGTAACAGGGGTCTGTCTGTCTCTATAGAGTATGTGTTCAGTAACAGGAGTCTGTCTGTCTCTATAGAGTATGTGTTCAGTAACAGAGGTCTGTCTGTCTCTATAGAGTATGTGTTCAGTAACAGGGGTCTGTCTGTCTCTATAGAGTATGTGTTCAGTAACAGGGGTCTATCTGTCTCTATAGAGTATGTGTTCAGTAACAGGAGTCTGTCTGTCTCTATATAGTATGTGTTCAGTAACAGGGGTCTGTCTGTCTCTATAGAGTATGTGTTCAGTAACAGGAGTCTGTCTGTCTCTATAGAGTATGTGTTCAGTAACAGGAGTCTGTCTGTCTCTATAGAGTATGTGTTCAGTAACAGAGGTCTGTCTGTCTCTATAGAGTATGTGTTCAGTAACAGGAGTCTGTCTGTCTCTATAGAGTATGTGTTCAGTAACAGGGGTCTGTCTGTCTCTATAGAGTATGTGTTCAGTAACAGGGGTCTGTCTGTCTCTATAGAGTATGTGTTCAGTAACAGAGGTCTGTCTGTCTCTATAGAGAGTATGTGTTCAGTAACAGGGGTCTGTCTGTCTCTATAGAGTATGTGTTCAGTAACAGGGGTCTGAAACAGAACATATTATTTCAGGTCAGGATACCAATATGATCGAATCAGGAGAGACATCGAAAAACTACAAAATCTGCATTTTGTTTTGTTTTTGTTTCATCACTTTCAATACCACTGGTTTATCCTGTAAGAGTTCTCTGTCCTGACTACTATAGAGTGACTACTATAGAGTGAGCCAAAATAATAATCATCATCATCGTCATCTTTGCTATGACAATATGTTTCATTTCTTCAGGACAAAACTATGAATGTAATTATTGATTTCAGACTCACCAGAAAACGGTATCATCATAGATGACCTGTAGACAGAGAATGAACACATTCTTTAAGACGTACATTATTGTGACACATTTAAAGATGGTGTGAGGGATATTTCATTGTTGAAATAAGTGCTAAATAGCTCTATATTGTGATAGTAATCATTACTATATAGAGTGTTTGTTCAGTAACAGTGTTAAATAGCTCTATATTGTGATAGTAATCATTACTATAGAGTGTTTGTTCAGTAACAGTGTTAAATAGCTCTATATTGTGATAGTAATCATTACTATAGAGTGTTTGTTCAGTAACAGTGTTAAATAGATCTATATTGTGATAGTAATCATTACTATAGAGTGTTTGTTCAGTAACAGTGTTAAATAGATCTATATTGTGATAGTAATCATTACTATAGAGTGTGTGTTCAGTAACAGTGTTAAATAGATCTATATTGTGATAGTAATCATTACTATAGAGTGTGTGTTCAGTAACAGTGTTAAATAGATCTATATTGTGATAGTAATCATTACTATAGAGTGTTTGTTCAGTAACAGTGTTAAATAGATCTATATTGTGATAGTAATCATTACTATAGAGTGTTTGTTCAGTAACAGTGTTAAATAGATCTATATTGTGAAAACAATCATTACTATAGAGTGTTTGTTCAGTAACAGTGTTAAATAGCTCTATATTGTGATAGTAATCATTACTATAGAGTGTTTGTTCAGTAACAGTGTTAAATAGATCTATATTGTGATAGTAATCATTACTATAGAGTGTGTGTTCAGTAACAGTGTTAAATAGATCTATATTGTGATAGTAATCATTACTATAGAGTGTTTGTTCAGTAACAGTGTTAAATAGCTCTATATTGTGATAGTAATCATTACTATAGAGTGTTTGTTCAGTAACAGGAGTCTCCATGTCTCTCCAGCTCTTTATTAAAAAGAAAATACATTTTCAGGTCAGGATACTCATATTATCCAATCATAGGAAAGAACTCATACAGGTCACAGGATATTTCAGATCCCATTAGTCACTGTCTTAGGAGTGGCTAATCTTCCTGGGGGTCAAACAAGTGATGACACTAAGACACCACAACATTGAAGCTAATAAATAATCTCTGTGGGGTTCTCTGTCCTGATTGGACGAAATTTGTACCCTGCATCCTCCATCCATCCATCCATCCATCCATCTTCAACCGCTTATCCAGAGTCATCCAACATTAGCCACTCCTCCTGGGGGATTCTGAGGTGTTCCTAGGCCAGTGTGGAGATGTAATCCCCCCGTCTGGTCCTTGGTCTGCCAGGGTGTCTCCTCCCAGTGGGACGGGCACAGAGGACCTCCATAGGGAGACGCTCTGGAGGCATCAGTACTAGATGCCCGAAACACCTAAGCTGGCTCCTCTCCAAGTGAAGGAGCAACAGCTCTACTCCCAGTCTCTCCCGAGTGACTGAACATGAATATATTCTGCTGTGTTTACTACAGACCTGTGTTTACTACAGCGCTGTGTTTACTACAGAGCTGTGTTTACTACAGAGCTGTGTTTACTACAGAGCTGTGTTTACTACAGAGCTGTGTTTACTACAGAGCTGTGTTTACTACAGAGCTGTGTTTACTACAGAGCTGTGTTTACTACAGAGCTGGAACTGAACTAACCCTAACCAACACACTAAAGATGGACAGAGACCCCTGTTACTGAACAAACAATCCAATCCAACCCACTTTTAGTCATAGAGCACATTTAAAACAACAGTGTTGAAACCAAAGTGCTGTAACACTCAGTAACAAAATACTAAAATAAACAAGAGCAGAAACAACACACAATAAACAGGACAACACTGGACACAATGCCTATAGAGGAAACAGCAGCTTCTCAATCTGAATGTTCAAACGCCAAGGAGAACAAGTGAGTTTTCAAACGTGATTTAAACACAGGCAGGGTTTGAGACGCTCTAACATGGGGTGGAAGCTCCTTCCACAGTGTGGCGCTATGGAGGAAAATGATCTATCTCCCCGGGTTTTCAACTTTGTTGCTGGGACCTTAAGGAGTGACTGGTCAATAGACCTCAAGACTCTTGTAGAGTTATTGGGAGGTAGACGCTCTGATATGTACAATGGTGCCAGCCCTTTAAAGACTTAAAGACAAACATTAAAGTCGATCGATTGTGCTACCGAAGTCCCAGATGGAAGTAGCCTGTGAAACAAATGTGACGCAAGCCAGTGTAGGGAGGCAACAATGGGGGAGATGTGATCATACTTCCTGTTAAAGTAAGTCCTGGCATAAAGTAACATAAAGGTAACATAGTTGACAGTAACATAAACGTAACATAGTTGATAACAGTCATGTCTCACCGCAATGAGCGCCAGTACAGACAGGATGTAGTAGGTGGAATCTCTGAACAAGGACCACCAGGTTAGCGCCACCACCTGGACAGAAAGAGAACACCAGCGAGTATTTAGTTGGACCAGAGTCCAACTGGGGTCGGCAATCTACAAGCTCACAGCAATGAGACGAGTTGTGAGCTTTTAGATCTGCTGTTATGGCTGAATGCTGACATTAGGTACAGTAGAACCAGTGGTGTACAGTAGAACCAGTGGTGTACAGTAGAACCAGTGGTGTACAGTAGAACAAGTACAGTAGATACAGTAGATAGAGTACCTGTCCTGCAAAGATTCCACTGAGGCCGATGATGACCAGGATGTTGAAGACAGCTGATCCTACGATGGTTCCTACTCCTACATCTCCTTTAGTTATGAACACGCCTAGAGAGAGAGAGAGAGAGAGAGAGAGAGAGAGACCTTTAGTTAACCCTACTCCTACATCTCCTTTAGTTATGAACACACCTAGAGAGAGAGAGAGAGAGAGAGAGAGACCTTTAGTTAACCCTACTCCTACATCTCCTTTAGTTATGAACACACCTAGAGAGAGAGAGAGAGAGAGAGAGAGAGAGAGAGAGAGAGAGAGAGACCTTTAGTTAACCCTACTCCTACATCTCCTTTAGTTATGAACACGCCTAGAGAGAGAGAGAGAGAGAGAGAGACCTTTAGTGTCACAGCTATTTTCAAACATTTTAGTACTTTTACTTTTGGAACTTTAAGTACATTGATACCAATACTTTTGTACTGTTACTCAAGTAAATGTTGAATTCTGGACGTTTACTTGTAACAGAGTACTGTAACAGAGAACAGTAGTATCAATACTACATTGCAGTATTGATACTTTTACTTGAGTAAAACATTTGAGTACTTTTTCCACCACTTGTTAAAAACCCTTCATAACTAACTTTAACTCATTGCTCAGAGTGATTATGTGAGCCTCTGCTGACCTCTCATGGATGGATTTGGTCTTGCAGGGTGAAAGTTGCCAACTTGGATTATTTTATCTTTTTAACACATTAACCGCCAAGAACGTAGTCGTACGGTCCATTAAATCCACCTGTTAAGCGCCGAGACCGTAGTGCTACGGTCCGGGTGCTTTTTCCCTTTTTTTCAATTTTCTACACGGACCATTTTCAGTGTAACACCACCGGAACGGATCTATTTGCGATCTGGTTTTGCCGTTTCCGTCGGCCTCCATTCTAAAGCGCACACAAAAACGCCATTTTCTCCCTTGTAGTTTTTTCTCCTCGGTCATCACTGTTTAACATAAACTGTTCTAACTACAACATGGATGCCCAGTTTGACACGTGGTCTGCACTGGTAGACACAGGGACATGTGCACGATGTTTACAAACAGTGCATCGCGCATTCTTAAGGATTTTAACGGGGTCTATGGCGACGTGAAAAAAACAAAAAACAACAATAAAACCTTGGCACTGGTGAGTACATTATGAGATTTACCCTTGGCGGTGGATGTGTTAATAACGCGCTGACCATTCCTGAGATGGCATCCGAGGAGATAACGCTCTCTCAACTAATGAATGAGATCAAAGAAAGCAATGCGGGCATTAGCCGACAGATCGACGCAAAGATGGGAGAAGTGCAAAGTAAATTAAGTAACATCCAGACGTCCCTGGCTGGGCTGGGAGAACAAATAGAGGAGATTCAACAGAGAGTCAGCGCTAATGAAGACAACATTACATGCGCTGGGAAGACCATTGCAACACTGGAGAAAGAGGTGGCTTTATTAAAACGCAAAAACCAAGAAAAAGATGACGAAATGAGGAGGGCAAATGCATTCCTGGTCGGACTCCCCGAGGGAGTTGAGAAGCGGGACCTGATTGCCTTTCTTGTGGGTTTTGTACCGAAGCTGCTGGGCGAACATCTCGCCTCACCCTCACTCATTGAGAAGGCTTTCCGCATCGCCTCCAAACACAAGAACCCAAGCAACCCGAGGCCGAGGGCCGTCTTCATCCGCTTCCAAAGCACCAGAATTAAAGACGAAGTTGCTCGTCTGGCACGGGAGAAGAAGACACTCTACTATGATACCACGAAAATATTCCTTTTTCCGGATCTAAGCCCTGAAGTGCGGAGCAAAAGAAAGGAATATGACCGAGTGAAAGAGACATTACGACAAAAAGGAATAACATCATACTCTATAATTCACCCGGCCAGATTCCGACTCCAATATAATGGCACTACAACGATACTCAACAGCCCAGCCGCAGCTGAAGACTTTGTACGAGAGATGGATGCGATGGATTAAAGACTGAAGAGGCCCGACAAAGAACTGTTGAGCCGCGGTGCGAACGTGAACTCTATGAAGGAACTTGAGCTTAAACTTTCCCTCACTACGCTAAAAGACAACAATGGACTAACAACAGACAACAACAGATAAGTGAAAAGCACACCATATCGATATTAAATGCCGTATAGATCACATGTTGAATTAACTAAATGTCTAATGAAGAGGCGTGAGGGGGAGAATGTGAGAGAGAAAAAAAAAAAAAAAAGGACACAAAAAACACTTCATGGACGATTTATATCTTAGCAGGGTATGGTCGCTACAATTAAGTTTGTGATTATGTTGATGGACAATCATATGACTTTAAAATGAAAGGGGCATATTGTGGGGGAGGTGGTTGTCTTTGGGTTTGAAATAATAAGAGGGGAGGTGCGGTGGGACGGACGGCGGAGTGGGTCTGCGCGAGGCGCGCACCCGCTCTGTCTCTCTCTCCCTCACTCCCTCTCTGTGTGCGTGTGCGCGCGCGCGTGGGGGAGGGTGTGCTTGTTGCGCTCTCCCCTGCGTGCGCGCGTGCACGTTTGGATCTTGTAGCGCAGACTTGTGTCGGAGTGAGTTGGAACGTAACGGTCGCAGAGAATTGTGTGTGTGTGTGTGTGTGTGTGTGTGTGGGGGGGGGGGGGGGGGGAGGGGGGGGGGAGGCGCTGTTGGTCTATAGTGGCCGCTGTAGATGATGAACGCCAGCTGGGTGGCGCCAGGTTACTGGCGTAACCACGGATCTCTGGACTGTGTGTGTGTGTGTGTGTGTGTGTGTGGGAGCGTCGTTGGGCTATAGTGGCCGCTGTAGATGAGGAACGTCAGCTGGGTGGCGCCAGGTTACTGGCGTAACCACGGTTCTCCGGAATGTGTGTGTGTGTGTGTGTGAGACTCTGTTGGGGGGGGGGTTACTTTTTCCTTCATTTCTACATTTTATAAATAGGATTGCTTATTTTCTATTGAGTATGTTTTGATTAAAAGAGATTTCTACAGTAGATACATATTTATGTTATTTCTAATTAATAACCCTATCAAAAGGAGAAAAATATTGAATTATCTAAAAATGAAAGACTGTGGTTTGGCATTTATACAGGAAACTCACCTCACAGATAGTGAGCATGAGAAATTACGTAGAGACTGGGTTGGAAAAGTACTTTACTCATCATATAACTCAAGATCTAGAGGAGTCGCTATATTGGTAAATAAACAAATTTCTCTGAAAATACATTCGGTTGACAAAGATAAGGAGGGAAGATGGATAATGGTCAAATGTGATGTAAATAATGAACCATATACCTTAGTTAACGTCTATGGACCAAACAGTGACGAGCCACAGTTCTTTAAAGATATAATGGCTAAACTAACTTGCTCACAACTTGGTTTTGGACCCGATTCTTGATAAATCGACAAGGAACTCATGCACTCTAAGCAGAGCAGCAAGAACTTTAAAAGAAGGAATGTGTGATATGGGGCTTATCGATGCATGGAGATCTCGCAATCCAACAGAAAAAGACTTCTCATTCTACTCAAATGTACATGATACATATTCCAGAATCGACAATATACTCATAAGCAAACCCTTAAGTTTTAAGATTATTGAATGCAAATACCTGGCTGCCACTTTATCGGACCATTGCCCTATCAAAATGACATTAAATCAGACTCCCAATCACGCGAAAACTTTTAGATGGAGATTTCAAAACCATCTTCTAAATGACCCGGAGTTCATTACATATATAGAACATGAAATAGATGATTTTTTGGAATTAAATACAAACTCAGCCTCAGCAACCACGATATGGGAATGTTTAAAAGCATATTTGAGAGGACAAGTCATGTCATTCGCAGCAAATAAAAATAAAAACAAGAAGCTATATCTTAACAGACTGGAAGAAGAAATCCACACACTTGAAATCCAACACGCAATCACAAAAAATCCAGACACAGGTAGCATCATTACTCAAAAACGCCTTGAATATAACAATTTGACAACAAGCAGAGCAGAAGCGGACATGATTAGGACTAGGTACCACTACTATGAAAAACGGAGATAAGACGGGCAAACTACTCAGCTGGCAAATAAAAGCAGAGGAAGATGCTAAAATAATTCACTCCATAAAAAACAAAGAAGGAGAAATGGTATTTGAACCGAAATAAATAAATGGATGCTTTGAGTCATTTTATCAGGAACTGTACAAATCCAGGGGAAAATTAAACGTATCAAAATCTGAAGAATTTCTAAACAAAATATCGCTACCTAGGTTATCGGATAATTTAAAAGAAAAGCTGGATGAAATGATTACACCAGATGAAATTATAAAAGCAATGGACCATCTACAATTGGGAAAGGCGCCGGGACCGGACGGATTTACAATAGAGTTCCTAAAAAAATTCAGAGGCAGGTTACTCACACCATACTTAAACATGCTTAATGACTCCTTTCAAACAGGGAGACTCCCGCCTACACTTGAACTGGCAACAATTAATGTTTTTCATAAACCATCGAAGGATGAAACCTTATGTGGGTCATACAGACCGCTATCACTACTCAATGTTGATTTTAAAATAATTTCTAAAATGTTGTCTCTAAGACTGGAAATGGTAATAAGCTCACTAATTCATGAGGACCAAACGGGATTTATCCAACAAAGACAAGGAGCAGATAATATCCGCAGACTTTTTCACATTATAGAGCTATCCAAAAATGAAACGGAGCCTAGATTAGTTATGTCAATGGACGCAGAAAAAGCCTTTGACACTGTGGAATGGGGCTTTTTATTTAGCACATTACAACATATGAATTTTGGCGAAACATTTATTAACCATATAAAATTATTATATAGAGCACCCAAAGCACAGATTCTTACAAATGGGATCCTATCAAAACCTTTCCCCTTGGCAAGAGGAAGCAGACAAGGCTGCCCGTTATCACCATTACTATTCGCTATTGCTATTGAATCATTGGCAGCCGCTATTAGAACAAATTCAGAAATTAAAGGGATAAAATTTGGTATGGAAGAGATCTTTATATGCGGATGATTTATTGTTATACATCTCAAAACCAGATCAGTCTCTACCAGAACTATTTAACACAATAAAAGAATATAGCAATCTATCAGGATACAAACTTAACTACGAAAAAACTGAAGTAATGCCACTAAACAGCCACACCCACCTTAATAATTATCAACTGTTATCCTCATTCAAATGGCAACCAAAGGGATTAAAATATTTAGGAATAACTGTCACAAATGAATTGAACAAAGCCTACCAAGCTAATTACATACCGCTTTTGGAGAAGGCTAAAAGTGACCTGCACAGGTGGAAAAACCTACCTATATCGTTAATCGGAAGAGTTAACATAATCAAAATGAATGTCTTGCCAAAATTCATGTATTTTTTTCAATCAATCCCGTTAAAATGTCCTTCTAAAATGTTTATAGAAATAAATAGAACCATCTCACGGTTCTTATGGGCTGAGAAAAAAATCAGAGTAAAGATATCAACACTGCAAGCCCCAATCTCAAAAGGAGGATTAAATTTACCTAATTTTAAATTATATTATTTGGCATCACAACTACGAACCGTCTGGTCCTGGCTCCAAAGAGACAATACAAATCCAGCCTGGTTAACTATAGAACAACAACTGGTGAAACCAATTTCATTGAGATCAATTCCTTTTTTAGGCTCATTAAAAAATTTGCATAGGATCACAAAAAGCCAAATCATTAGCCACACATTCGAATGTTGGCAGGAAAGCCATAGAATGCTAGGTACTTCTGCCTGTCTTATTCAAACACACACCTTTATGGAACAATCCTTTAGTCCCAGATAACATAAGATATGGCATTATTGCAAGCTGGAAAGACAAAGGAATCACAGAACTAGGGGATCTCTGTGTCAAGGAGATATTTGCGGATTTCACATTCATAAAAAACCTGTATCAGATACCCGGAACACACTTTTTTAAATTTTTGCAAATAAGAAGCTGGGTGAAAACCAATATGAATAATTACTTTCCTAGTATTAAAGAAACCCCAATTGAAAAAACTATATGGAATGCAAAATCACAAAAAGGATTAATTTCAAAATGATACACCGCTATGAATTGTGAAATAAAACATAACTCTGGACAGCACAAACAGAAATGGGAAAATGATATTGGATATGTATATACGTTGAAAGAATGGGAAGATCTACTACAGAGCTCACAGAAAACTCTGGTTAGCACCAATCACAGACTTATACAATTTAAGATACTCCATCGTGTGTATTACACCCCACAGAGGATGCATCGATTTAGCCCCAACACACCACCTACATGCCCACGATGTCAATCAGAGAATGGGGACCTCATACCATAGACTGTATAAATGAGATGGACAAACCCCCTCCGCTGCTTTCTACAGACCGAAAATGAATCCTTTGCTGCAGACTGTGGCTCCGCCATCTTTCACTACGCGTCAGAATGAGTTCAGACCATTATTGGTTGGGTAACTTGTCAATCAAGAGCGGGGGCGGGGAATGAATGCTATTGGTTGTGTAGCGTGTCAATCAAATCATCCCGCCCCTCCTAGAGAATAGCCTACTTTATCGTCAATTTTATAATAAATAGAACCATAATTTAGCAAAACGCATATCCTGATGATTGAAAGGAGACTTTAAACTAGCGACTGGAAGCATATAGAATTTATGACAATTTTTATTACAGTAAGAAAATCGAGTCTGAAAGTTGGTAAAAACCCATCGGCTTGCGTTAAAATAAATTCTTTCTGAACTCACAGGTCGGCACGGGTGAAACAGCGCCTCTCGCTGGACATTTACTAAACATCCGGGTTGGCCTCATAGTAAATATCTCAGCCTTGCCCCTTGCCTCATACATATGTTTTGGAAGTGTACACATCTGAACAGCTTTTGGAATAATATTTATAAATTTATGTCTGAGATTTTACAAAAAGAGGTTCCCCCTGACCCCCGAATATCCATATTGGGAGATGTAGAGATGCTCAAGGAATTTAACAAGGATGAGAGGAAATCGATACTATTAATAATGACAGCAGCAAAAGAATGTATATTGACCAATTGGAAAGCTAACCAACCGCCCACACTCACACATTGGTGGAGAGAACTCCTGTCATACTCCACCTCAGAAAAAATCATGTACAATGTGAAAGGGAAACCAATGAAATTTGATAGTATATGGGGAAACATTATCAATAACATAAGAAATATTGAAGGGAAGTTATCCCAATAGGAAAAAAAAACTAAAAAAAAAAAAAAAAAAAAAAAAAAAACTATTAAAAAAAATTATAAAAATAAATAAATCCATAACAATAAAAAAAAGAGAGAAAAGAAAAAGAAATAAATAGTGGTATCGATCTTCTCAACATCCAGGTCCATGGGCGACAAACAGCATGCAAAGTCGAATAATCATGTATAAACAATTAAGTACGAAATGATAAAAATGCTGAGTATGCAATACACTCGAATAATATCTGTTACTATGCTTCTGTTTTTTTTGTTATTTGTTTGTTTGTTTTTTCTTGTTTGCTGTTCTCTAAGTACCTGGCTTTTGTTTTGTTATGTATTATTATTATTACTGTTATTATGGCTATTATCATTAATGTTATTAGTTAAGTATTTTTGTTATTAGTATTATCATTTGTTATTGATTCTTTTTCCTTTTTCTTATGTAAAATAACTGAGGGTATGATGAAATGACAAAATAAGAGAACAAAAAAAAAAAAAAAGACAAAGAGAGAAGAAAAACAGTTAACTTGTATTTGTGCTGGGGGGAAAGGAATGGGGTAACGAAATGTTTTTAATGTTGAAAACCAAATAAAAAGATATATAAAAAAAAAAAAAAAAAAATGAATTGTTTCAATAAAGAGGATCTAAACACTGAGATACATTCAGATCACATGGTTCCACAAATCCCTTGCTTGTTCTTTTTTTAACCTACTATAAATAGCTAAATATAAAATATGTGTTCTGTCCTACCATTGCACGTTAACTAACCTAAACTACACTAAAGTTCAAACAGCTCCTGATTGGCTGAGCCACTGACCAATCAGAGAGGTGAAGAGCTCTGGAGCAGAGCTGCCGGCAGCCATGAAGGTTGCCCCGGCAACGTCCTCACTGAGATGGAGGTTCTGGAACAAACAAACAAACACACACACACACACACACACACACACACACACAACATCATTATATCACTGAGAAATATATTATGATTTAAACACCTGTTATAATTATGATACACTAGACCATACCCGGTCAACGCATCCGTGGGGGGATATGCGCACATGATCTGGCAACCCGGGAGGCAGTTCGTCCCATAGCTGGGCAGCCCCGTAACCATGGCGACAGTGTTTGACACAAAAACGCTAATAAGAAGCTGAGATTTGATGAAATCGAAAAACGG
>NC_139949.1:54465390-54477890 GCF_963454915.1 Gymnoscopelus microlampas | reverse complement strand
ATTCAAGGAAAGGATGTAAGTGTAGGAAATGAGGATTTAATGTAAGGAGCTGAGACGCAACATAAACAACCGTTTCACCTCGTTGGTCTGTGAACGTACCGGCCGGCGAGCCTCTCCCCTCTCCTCGCCCCCACACCGGCTATTTTTAGACCCCCAAACCCCCCCAAACCCCCCCCCCCCCCGTTGCACTTTTAGCGCCGCAAAGACAAGAATTGTCTGGCTCTCCAAAATGTAGCATTCAGTTTCCTAGCAACCAGTGTCTTGGTGAGAGGCTTGTGAGCTGGAAGCAGAGTAGCAGCCTATCAGGAGCATGAAATAAACACATGAACAAAAACACATGAATAAAACATGAAAAAACACATGAAAATCACATGAAAAAACACATGATAAAACATGAAAAAACACATGAAAAACACATGAAAGAAATACATGAAAAACATGAAAAACACATGAAAAACACATGAAAAAAACACATGAAAATCACATGAAAAAACACATGAAAGAAACATGAAAAAACACATGAAAATCACATGAAAAAACACATGAAAGAAACATGAAAAAACACATGAAAAACACATGAAAATCACATGAAAAAAAACATGAAATAAACATGAAAAACACATGAAGGTAACATGAAAAAACACATGAAAATCACATGAAAAAACACATGAAACTAGAAAAAAATGCTCCTCGGAAGGTTATTGTGGGCCAGGTGGGTAGGTTATTGTAGGCCAGGTGGGTAGGTTAGGTGGGTAGGTTATAGTAGGCCAGGTGGGTAGGTTATTGTAGGTTATTGTAGGCCAGGTGGGTAGGTTATTGTAGGCCAGGTGGGTAGGTTATTGTAGGCCAGGTGGGTAGGTTATTGTAGGCCAGGTGGGTAGGTTATTGTAGGTTATTGTAGGCCAGGTGGGTAGGTTATTGTAGGCCAGGTGGGTAGGTTATTGTAGGCCAGGTGGGTAGGTTATTGTAGGTTATTGTAGGCCAGGTGGGTAGGTTATTGTAGGCCAGGTGGGTAGGTTAGGTGAGTAGGTTATTTTAGGTTATTGTGGGCCAGGTGGGTAGGTTATAGTAGGCCAGGTGGGTAGGTTATTGTAGGCCAGGTGGGTAGGTTATTGTAGGCCAGGTGGGTAGGTTATTGTAGGTTATTGTAGGCCAGGTGGGTAGGTTATTGTAGGCCAGGTGGGTAGGTTATTGTAGGTTATTGTAGGCCAGGTGGGTAGGTTATTGTAGGCCAGGTGGGTAGGTTAGGTGAGTAGGTTATTTTAGGTTATTGTGGGCCAGGTGGGTAGGTTATAGTAGGCCAGGTGGGTAGGTTATTGTAGGTTATTGTAGGCCAGGTGGGTAGGTTATTGTAGGTTATTGTAGGCCAGGTGGGTAGGTTATTGTAGGTTATTGTAGGCCAGGTGGGTAGGTTATTGTAGGTTATTGTAGGCCAGGTGGGTATGTTAGGTGGGTAGGTTAGGTGGGTAGGTTAGGTGGGTAGGTTAGGTGGGTAGGTTAGGCCAGCAATGTTCGAAATTTGTCCAATCAGGATGGAATATGAAAAATGGGATGATCCGTGGTGAGAGAAAGGATTCAAGCAGACGAGGTGCAAACTCTGAACTCTGACTGAAGAATAAGATGTGAGTGAATCTAACCATCATTACAATGTCCTGATAAAAGGTAAAAGAAAAGGTTTGTATGTGTATGTGTGTATGTACCGTCATAACTCAACTTAATGTTAATTATACAGCACACTGACTGTCACAATTATTACATCATCGTCTGATTGTTTCCCTAATCGTTTCCATGTTGAAACATTTTCACACATTTTAAAATATTTAAAAATAGTAGAAATACTATTAATACTGTCACAAAGTGACGCGTTGTAAGCTTGTAGATCTGCTATTTCTACTATTTTTACATGTTAAATATGTCAATAATGTCTTTGTATGTTTCAATTTTTTATCATATATCTGCTCTGTGGAATCTTTGATACTGAAGCCTAAAAGGCTTCATATATCCTAATGTTCATATATCCTAATGTTCATATATCCTAATGTTCATATGTCCTAATGTTCATATGTCCTAATGTTCATGTATCCTAATGTTCATATGTCCTAATGTTCATATGTCCTAATGTTCATATGTCCTAATGTTCATGTATCCTAATGTTCATATGTCCTAATGTTCATATGTCCTAATGTTCATGTGTCCTAATGTTCATGTATCCTAATGTTCATATGTCCTAATGTTCATATGTCCTAATGTTCATATGTCCTAATGTTCATGTATCCTAATGTTCATATGTCCTAATGTTCATATGTCCTAATGTTCATATGTCCTAATATTCAACAACACCAAACACACAACTAAATCATTCATCACAATGATTTGAGTGAAAATTAATCGTCAACTTAAATGTGTCAACAACATAACAGACAGACAGACAGACAGACAGACAGACAGACAGACAGACAGACAGACAGACCTCCATATATGGGCAATTGGGCATGAAATGGACAAAAACAAACTACTGATCACTCCTAGAACCAACTACAACTACAATAAAAACAAAGCTGAACTAGAAAAAGTGCTCCTCGGAGCACAGGTCTCCACCAGGTCAGGTAGGTTATTGTGTGCCAGCAATGTTCAGAATTTGCCAATCAGGCTGGAATATAAAAAATCGGACGGAACCATCTTGATCACTTGACTATAGAGATAATGTGTACTGATTTGCATGATGTTTGGACAAAATGTGTAGGAGTAATATAAAAAAGAAAATCGGCCTCCTGGTGGCGCTATAATAGAGCAATGTTAAAAGGGTGGCGTTTGTTCTTCAACGTAGTGTGAATGTGCGTGCAAATTTCCACCGCAATCGGACGCTGTAAAAATGCAAATTGGCCTTTTATAGCACCACCATGAGGCTGATTTGAAAATGTTCAAGTGGCATTTCTTCCTCGGCCTAGTGGGAATGTGCGTGTGAAATTTCGCAGAAAGCGCAAAGCTGCGTTCATGATTTGAGGCATTTAGTTAAAAATGGACCAATCCTGCAAACTTTGGAAGCCAACCTTAGCCAATCAGGATGGAATATGGAAAATCAGACAGATCCGTGTTGATCACATGACTATAGAGATACTGTGTACTGATTTGCGTGATGTTTGGATAAAATATGTAGGAGTAATTTAAAAAAATGGGTTTTGCACAAATCGGCCTCCTGGTGGCGCTATAACAGGCCCATGTCAAAAACTTGGGCCAGAGGTTCTGAATTGGCATCCAGGGAGTGTGTGTGCACAGTTTCACAGCGACCGGGCCAACGGTGCCGGAGATTAGTCGCTCGCAGACCGATGGACACACAGACACACGGACGGACGGACGGGGTGCAAAACATACTCTCTCACCATGCCTTCGGCCTGGTGGAGACAGTAAAAAGTAGGACCAGTGAATATTTCCATTCTATAATAAGAGAGGAATGACTTTATGAAGCAATGGAAGAACCAAGAGCATCTGATAAACTACAAGTAATCCTTAAAGGAGAGGGGAGGGTGTGTGTGTGTGTGTGTGTGTGTGTGTGTGTGTGTGTGTGTGTGTGTGTGTGTGTGTGTGTGTGTGTGTGTGTGGGGGGGGTGCATGATGAGTTGTGTGACACGCCGCTGGCTCCAGTCTATGATGTCACAGAGAGAGGACTGGAGTATGTCACAACCACTATCAGCTTTCATCTCTGCACGCACACACACACACACACACACACACACACACACACACACACACACACACACACACACACACACGCTATAATAGGCCAATGTGAAAAAGGGTGACATTTATTCTTAGGTCATTCATGGCAATGGGACACTGCATTCATGATTTCGGGCAATTTGTTCCAAAAATGTGTTTTGACCTGCTGGTGGCGCTATAACAGGCCAATGTGAAAAAGGGTGGCATTTCTTCCTTGGCCTAGTGGGAATGTGTTTGTGAAATTTCACGGAAATCGCAAGCTGCGTTCATGATTTGAGGCATTTTAAATCCTGCAAATTTTGGAAGCGAACCTTAACCAATGAGGATGTAATATGGGAAATCGGACAGATCCGTGTTGATCACATGACTATAGAGATACTGTGTAACGATGACGTTTGGATAAAATCTGTAGGAGTAATGTAAAAAAATGGGTTTTGCACAAATCGGCCTGCGGGTGGCGCTATAACAGGCCCATGTGACAAATTTGACAGAGGCTCTGAATTGGCATCCAGGCAGCGACCGGGCCAACGGCTAATCTCTGGCACCGTTGGCCCAACGGTGCCAGAGATTAGCTGCTAACACACGGACACACACACTGACACACACATGGACACACACACGGACACACGGACGGACGGAGGGTAAAACATACTCTCTCGCCATGCCTTTCGGCCTGGCGGAGACAATGACATTTATTTTACATTCAGATAAACATGTTCAATGATGTTTATTCTTGAGAGCAACCAGAATGATACATATACCAGGAGGGTAGCAATAGAAATGAACCCAAACCAAAGAACTAAATAAATGTCCTAACCAAACAAAGGAGTAAGGGGCTGGTGTCTGGTGAGTGACTCCCATAAACTACCAAAACATACAATAAGCTCAACTAACCAGAAACCCAAAATCATACCAAACAATACTTACAGCCCATTGGAACTGAAACAAAGAACATACAAATAGGCAAGGGAACAGATATACTGCTGTGCTCTGCTGGGGAGATACTGAAAGCCTGTTTTATAGACCTAGGCCCTAATCACACATGAAGCACAGAGACACCACAGTCACACATATATCTGGTCTCCTAGCAGACTGTTTGGAAGGAAGGCTGCCAGATGTCCTGCTGGCAGCAGGACGACAAATAGCAGATCTACAAGCTCACAACGCGGCGCAGCAGGACACGTTGTAAGCTTGTAGATCAGCTATTTTGGGCTTGGAGCTAAGTGAAAATCAGTCACTCAAATCAGTTCTTCTTCCACCGTTATTTAAGATTCTCTGAGAGATCACTGAGGGAGAGACCCTCATGTACAATGATGACAGATTACACACACATACATAACATAAGAACAACAAAGAAAAAACATAATGTTGACAACAAACAGTTAAAACAGTTGCATACAGAAATGCATGGTTATTATATACATTCCTAAAAAGGCAAATAGATAGCTAGGGTATTCAATAGATGCTAGGGTATTCAATAGATGCTAGGGTATTCAATAGATGCTAGGGTATTCAGTTTAACATCTTGTTGCAAGAGGTTCCAAGAACCAGGTGCTCCAAAGCTGATAGCAGTCTTTCCCAAAGGAACCAGAAGGACTGGCCAATGGCTGGAGCCAGTTAGAATGTGACTATGTTTCTGACGTAGCATGGAGAGATATATGGAGGTCATCGTCCAACTAGGGCTCGTGCCTCCCATGCATTCACTGACCACTATAGTACAGGCTGACCATCTGGGCAGCACTCAGCTGGGTGAAGCTGGAAACTGAATTTTCCCCACGGTATGAAATAGGAGTAAATATTATTATTATGTATTATCAACAGAGTGTGATGCCTTCCTACCTGTGTGTGTGTGTGTGTGTGTGTGTGTGTGTGTGTGTGTGTGTGTGTGTGTGTGTGTGTGTGTGTGTGTGTGTGTGTGTGTGTGTGTGTGTGTGTATTATCCACAGAGGGTGATGTCTTCCTACCTGCTCTGGGCTGGTCCAGGGTCAGGTTGTCTGTGTTCTCCTCCATCAGTGTGTGTGTGGAGCGCAGCGCTCCGTCATTCTGTCCTCGCTCCGACCCTGGAGTCTCTGTCTCTGAAAAAGGACAATACGGGCGGTCACATGTTAATATCAAGACAGTGTTAAAAAAAAACATACCCTAGGTGGGGTTGGCGAAAGGGTCTACTCTGTGTGGAGTTTGCATGTTCTCCCCGTGTCTCTCAGGGTAGTTGATACCCTCACAAAACATGTAGTAATCCTGGTCTCTATACCGCCTCCCCCTGGTCAGCCGGGGCGCCTGATGGAGGGGAAAGGAACTGGTTGGAATAACGTGTTCCTTCCACACGCTACGTCCTACCAGGGAAACTCTCTCTCTCTCTCTCTCTCTCTCTCTCTATGTCATTGACAGAAGTCCTCCAGGGCTCTATACTTGTCCGCTCCTTTTTGACTATTATGACACAAACAGGAGGCTAGGGTTCATGTGGTTCAGATATCTCACGCAGTGAAGGGAGAGACAGACAGACAGACAGACAGACAGACTAGCCGATAGCGCATAGACCTTTATAAGGACAAAACAGCAACAGTCCTCCTCACCCATAAACCTTAACTAAGGATCTACAAGCTCACAACGCGACACATTGTGAGCTTGTCGATCGGCTATTTTCTGCAAAAGCTTTCTCCACAACAACAGAAAAGACACAAGTATACAGCCTAGAGGGACTCCGGTCAACTATAATAGGGTTTAAGTGGTCAGATGGACAGTCCAGACTTGACTGTGTTGGAGGACACTTCTACTCCCTCCACCCCCACACACACACACACCTGTGTGTGTGTGTGTGTGTGTGTGTGTGTGTGTGTGTGTGTGCGTGCGTGCGTGCGTGCGTGCGTGCGTGCGTGCGTGCGTGCGTGCGTGCGTGCGTGCGTGCGTGCGTGCGTGCGTGTGTGTGTGTGTGTGTGTGTGTGTCGGTGCGCGTGCGTGCATGTGTCATTCCCATGTCTCTTTGTCCCTCACAGTTGAATAAAAAAGCTAATTAATTTATCAGAGGGTGGTGGTGGTGGGGGGGGGGGGGGGGGGGGGTTAGGGTGGTCTCAGGCTGAGAGGGTCTTTCATCTCAGAACATCAAGAGGAGCAGAAGCTGAATGAGACATTATTATGTAGAATATTACATAATGCTGTCTGTCTGTCTCTCTGGATGTAAACATATAGATCTGTTATACAGACAGACAGCTGTCTGTCTCTCTGAATGTAAACATATAGATCTGCTATACAGACAGACAGCTGTCTGTCTCTCTGAATGTAAACATATAGATCTGTTATACAGACAGACAGCTGTCTGTCTCTCTGAAAGACAGACAGACAGATAGAGATATAATGTAAATCAGATGGTAGGGACCGGGTCCAGACACAGGACAGATAAGTTCACATGTAGGAGGTTTGTTCCAAACCAACACAGGGAATTCACATGGAACCAAACCAGGAATCACAAGGAGTTCAAGGAAAACACTATGAGCTTAATATCTAAGAATACACGAGGACAATGAATTACACAGTATAACTGTATTTTAAAACCTGAATTTGTAACTATGGTTGTTGAGGTATCATTAAGATGTTACATTTATGCCATCATTTAGGCTGCTACACCATTTAATCCAGATTGATTATTATTTTTTAACCATTTTGTTTGGAACAGTTTTTTGATTCTGTCAGGTTAAATGTTTTCATGTCATGTATTTGTATATAAGAGTAGCTGCTGCTACAGTAGTAGCTAAACAAACAATAATATGAGCAGGAACACATATAACTTACTATGAAGACCTGACACACAGACACTGATGAAACCAGGTGAGTATTTATAGACACAGGAACAAACAGGACACAGGTGGAACTAACTGACAATCAACACAGGGATAGGCTAGAACTAAAAGGACACAGGTGCAACACATAGGCCAATCACAGGACTGGTGAGCTCTGAGCAGTGGTGTAAAGTAACTAAGTACATGTACTCAAGTGCTGTACTTAATTACACTTTTTACTTTACTGGAGTATTTCCTCTGCACTTTTACTTCTACTCCACTACATCTCAGAGGAAGTTTAAAGCAACAGTGAGAACTAAACATTAGGACAAAAAACAGCTGTGAGAATTAAGAACAATCAGGTCAAAGTAATGTTACTCTCATGAACACAACAACACAGAGTAATAAACTACAACCTGTCTCATAATGTCCATGTGCTCTGAGCGTTCTCCACTGGTCTGTCAGATCAGATTGTTTTTTTTAACTTATCTGCTGTCGTTGTCGTTCAGGGTTCAAGGGTTATATTATCACTTATCACTACATAGAGGTAGAGCGGGTTCGATCCCCGCCGCTCCCCCTGGGTTAGTTAAGTGTCCTTGAGCAAAGACAAAGTGACTGAACCCCCAACCTGTTGTATCACACATAGACACATGACTCAACCTGTTGTATCACACATAGACACATGACTCAACCTGCTGTATCACACATAGACACATGACTCAACCTCCTGTATCACACATAGACACATGACTCAACCTCCTGTATCACACATAGACACATGACTCAACCTGCTGTATCACACATAGACACATGACTCAACCTGCTGTATCACACATAGACACATGACTCAACCTGCTGTATCACACATAGACACATGACTCAACCTGTTGTATCACACATAGACACATGACTCAACCTGTTGTATCACACATAGACACATGACTCAACCTGCTGTATCACACATAGACACATGACTCAACCTGTTGTATCACACATAGACACATGACTCAACCTGTTGTATCACACATAGACACATGACTCAACCTCCTGTATCACACATAGACACATGACTCAACCTCCTGTATCACACATAGACACATGACTCAACCTCCTGTATCACACATAGACACATGACTCAACCTCCTGTATCACACATAGACACATGACTCAACCTCCTGTATCACACATAGACACATGACTCAACCTCCTGTATCACACATAGACACATGACTCAACCTGTTGTATCACACATAGACACATGACTCAACCTGCTGTATCACACATAGACACATGACTCAACCTCCTGTATCACACATAGACACATGACTCAACCTGCTGTATCACACATAGACACATGACTCAACCTGTTGTATCACACATAGACACATGACTCAACCTCCTGTATCACACATAGACACATGACTCAACCTGTTGTATCACACATAGACACATGACTCAACCTGTTGTATCACACATAGACACATGACTCAACCTGCTGTATCACACATAGACACATGACTCAACCTCCTGTATCACACATAGACACATGACTCAACCTGCTGTATCACACATAGACACATGACTCAACCTCCTGTATCACACATAGACACATGACTCAACCTGCTGTATCACACATAGACACATGACTCAACCTGCTGTATCACACATAGTCACATGACTCAACCTGCTGTATCACATATAGACACATGACTCAACCTGCTGTATCACACATAGACACATGACTCAACCTCCTGTATCACACATTGACACATGACTCAACCTGCTGTATCACACATAGACACATGACTCAACCTGTTGTATCACACATAGACACATGACTCAACCTGTTGTATCACACATAGTCACATGACTCAACCTCCTGTATCACACATAGACACATGACTCAACCTGTTGTATCACACATAGACACATGACTCAACCTGTTGTATCACACATAGTCACATGACTCAACCTCCTGTATCACACATAGACACATGACTCAACCTGCTGTATCACACATAGACACATGACTCAACCTCCTGTATCACACATAGACACATGACTCAACCTCCTGTATCACACATAGACACATGACTCAACCTCCTGTATCACACATAGTCACATGACTCAACCTCCTGTATCACACATAGACACATGACTCAACCTCCTGTATCACACATAGTCACATGACTCAACCTCCTGTATCACACATAGACACATGACTCAACCTGTTGTATCACACATAGACACATGACTCAACCTCCTGTATCACACATAGACACATGACTCAACCTCCTGTATCACACATAGACACATGACTCAACCTCCTGTATCACACATAGACACATGACTCAACCTCCTGTATCACACATAGACACATGACTCAACCTCCTGTATCACACATAGACACATGACTCAACCTCCTGTATCACACATAGACACATGACTCAACCTCCTGTATCACACATAGACACATGACTCAACCTCCTGTATCACACATAGACACATGACTCAACCTCCTGTATCACACATAGACACATGACTCAACCTCCTGTATCACACATAGACACATGACTCAACCTCCTGTATCACACATAGACACATGACTCAACCTCCTGTATCACACATAGACACATGACTCAACCTGCTGTATCACACATTGACACATGACTCAACCTCCTGTATCACACATAGACACATGACTCAACCTCCTGTATCACACATAGACACATGTATCACACATAGAGACACATGTATCACACATAGACACATGTATCACACATAGACACATGACTCAACCTCCTGTATCACACATTGACACATGACTCAACCTCCTGTATCACACATAGACACATGACTCAACCTCCTGTATCACACATAGACACATGTATCACACATAGAGACACATGTATCACACATAGACACATGTATCACACATAGACACATGTATCACACATAGACACATGTATCACACATAGACACATGTATCACACATAGACACATGTATCACACATAGACACATGTATCACACATAGACACATGTATCAACCTCCTGTATCACACATAGACACATGTATCACACATAGACACATGTATCACACATAGACACATGTATCACACATAGACACATGTATCACACATAGACACATGACTCAACCTGCTCCTGGTCAGATGTTTGTATTGACTCGTGAAGAACTTCAAACAGAAGTCAGGACGACATTGTAAACAGCAACGCTGAAACAGCTGGGGAAATAGCAGATCTACAAACAAGGTCACAGTGGGCTTGTAGATCGGCTATTTTCCCCTAAACCTAACCTCTAAAGATCTAATCCTAAATATAACCCCAACACCAACCTGAAGAAACTCTAAACTCTGTTTTTAGACATAAAACATCTTGTATATACAATGTATAGTTTATCACACACACACACACACACACACACACACACACACACACACACACACACACACACACTCACACTCACACTCACACACACACACACACACACACACACACACACACACACACACACACACACACACACACACACACACACACACACACACACACACACACACATTGTGTTTACATTGAACACACAGCCAGTCCAGGCTCTCTAACATAAAGCTTATATTTCACTTCAGAATCAGACATAACAACATGTGGTTTCCATGACGACAGCAATGCTACGTTTGTGGTTCTCAACCTGTGGGTCTGGACCCCCAGGAGGGCCCCCAGATGATCATCTTAATGTGTAACATTAATGTGTTTTCTCACTCAACAGTAAACAGACCAACATACAGTGTTAAATATGATTATTCTGGGGGGTCCCCAGTTCAAATATGATCATTCTGGGGGGTCCTCAGTTCAAATATGATTATTCTGGGGGGTCCCCAGTTCAAATATGATTATTCTGGGGGGTCAAAGCCTGAAAAGGTTGAGAATCACTAGAATATGCTAACGCTCAAAAGGCTAAAGAGTTAAAGCTCTATAAAGTTTATAGAGCTTTAACTCTTTAGTATACACAGATCTCTGATAGTAATCATTGACCGCAGTGCAATGAGTGGATCATAAAACCATTGGCTTTTATTACATTTGATGCTTTTTATATTCTAAAACAAATCACGTCACGTAACAATATTTTTTTAAATATATTTTTTAGTGTCTCAGTAAACTATAGGATGATAGAATACAGAACTATAGGATCATAGAATACAGAGAGACAGTGTAGTGTCTCAGTAAACTATAGGATCATAGAATACAGAGAGACAGGGTAGTGTCTCAGTAAACTATAGGATCATAGAATACAGAGACAGTGTAGTGTCTCAGTAAACTATAGGATCATAGAATACAGAGAGACAGTGTAGTGTGTCAGTAAACTATAGGATCATAGAATACAGAGACAGTGTAGTGTCTCAGTAAACTATAGGATCATAGAATACAGAGAGACAGTGTAGTGTCTCAGTAAACTATAGGATCATAGAATACAGAGAGACAGTGTAGTGTGTCAGTAAACTATAGGATCATAGAATACAGAGAGACAGTGTAGTGTCTCAGTAAACTATAGGATCATAGAATACAGAGAGACAGTGTAGTGTCTCAGTAAACTATAGGATCATAGAATACAGAGAGACAGTGTAGTGTCTCAGTAAACTATAGGATCATAGAATACAGAGACAGTGTAGTGTCTCAGTAAACTATAGGATCATAGAATACAGAGAGACAGTGTAGTGTGTCAGTAAACTATAGGATCATAGAATACAGAGAGACAGTGTAGTGTGTCAGTAAACTATAGGATCATAGAATACAGAGACAGTGTAGTGTGTCAGTAAACTATAGGATCATAGAATACAGAGACAGTGTAGTGTGTCAGTAAACAATAGGATCATAGAATACAGAGACAGTGTAGTGTCTCAGTAAACTATAGGATCATAGAATACAGAGACAGTGTAGTGTCTCAGTAAACTATAGGATCATAGAATACAGAGAGACAGTGTAGTGTCTCAGTA
>NC_139949.1:54452890-54460390 GCF_963454915.1 Gymnoscopelus microlampas | reverse complement strand
ACACACACACACACACACACACACACACACACACAGAGAGAGAGAGAGGGAGTCTCTCTCTCTATTTACAGAACGGGATGAGTCATTAAGCTGTTGAGCCGTAGTGTGACACAGTCTCTCTTCTCAACCCCAAATAAAGACATGGGGGCTCTGTGTGTGTGTGTGTGTGTGTGTGTGTGTGTGTGTGTGTGTGTGTGTGTGTGTGTGTGTGTGTGTGTGTGTGTGTGTGTGTGTGTGTGTGTGTGTGTGTGAGTGTGAGTGTGTGTGTGTGTGTGTGTGTGTGTGTGTGTGTGTGTGTGTGTGTTTACAGCTCGCTGCCTGCCTGGGGACTGTCTGTTTGGACGATGTTGTCCTGCTCATACATACACGGCCTGGAAAAAGCCTCCCATGCCGTTCATCCATCACTGTGACTAAACTACAGCTTCTCTATTCTTAATCATCACTGTGACTACAGAACAGCATCTCTATTCTTAATCATCACTGTGACTAAACTACAGCTTCTCTATTCTTAATCATCACTGTGACTAAACTACAGCTTCTCTATTCTTAATCATCACTGTGACTACAGAACAGCATCTCTATTCTTAATCATCACTGTGACTACAGAACAGCATCTCTATTCTTAATCATCACTGTGACTACAGAACAGCATCTCTATTCTTAATCATCACTGTGACTAAACTACAGCTTCTCTATTCTTAATCATCACTGTGACTAAACTACAGCTTCTCTATTCTTAATCATCACTGTGACTAAACTACAGCTTCTCTATTCTTAATCATCACTGTGACTAAACTACAGCTTCTCTATTCTTAATCATCACTGTGACTAAACTACAGCTTCTCTATTCTTAATCATCACTGTGACTACAGAACAGCATCTCTATTCTTAATCATCACTGTGACTACAGCTTCTCTATTCTTAATCATCACTGTGACTAAACTACAGCTTCTCTATTCTTAATCATCACTGTGACTACAGAACAGCTTCTCTATTCTTAATCATCACTGTGACTACAGCATCTCTATTCTTAATCATCACTGTGACTACAGAACAGCATCTCTATTCTTAATCATCACTGTGACTAAACTACAGCTTCTCTATTCTTAATCATCACTGTGACTACAGCATCTCTATTCTTAATCATCACTGTGACTACAGCATCTCTATTCTTAATCATCACTGTGACTACAGAACAGCTTCTCTATTCTTAATTCAATTCCTGCCAGACACGCATAAAGTCGTTCAATTTTAAAAATAGGCACGCTGTTTTAGGCACCGTAACACAGCTCTGGGATGATCCATCAGAGAAGAAGTATGTGGATGTGACATCATCCTAAAAAACGTCACTTCCACCCGCCCTGGCTATGAAAATAGCAGATCTACAAGCTCACAATGCGTCGCATCGCGACGCATTGTGAGCTTGTAGATCTGCTGTTTTCAAAAGGCCCAAATGTATATAGTGGTTACTGTATGTTTTGTATTTTTTGTATACTCCGGTAAAGTAAAAACACCTCAAAATTGTACTTGAGTAAATATACTTGGTTACTTTACACCACTGAAAACAACTACGTGTGTGTATATGTGTGTATGTGTGTGTGTGTGTGTGTGTGTGTGTGTGTGTGTGTGTGTGTGTGTGTGTGTGTGTGTGTGTGTGTGTGTGTGTGTGTGTGTGTGTGTGTGTGTGTGTGTGTGTTGTAGCCACAAACAGACACAAAGACATTCAGAGACAGATATAACGGTCAGAGAGAAGAGGTCATACCTGGTCAGATATCTGACCAGGTATGACCAGGTATGACCAGGTATGAGCGCTTCATGACTCACTGAGGGCCTAATATGGTGTTAACCCCTTATTGGACGTCAATGTGAGCTTTAGACGAACAGGAAGTAAACCACAATGACACAGCATGACATAAAGGAGCAGTTCACACAAATGACTTATTTTCTATCAATGACTCACCTCATGAAAGCCTTGGATTCATGGAGATTGTCTCAGGAATGCGACAAACAACAACATCTCCATGAATTCAACTAAGGCTTCATGGTCTGTGTAATTGATAGAAAATATGTATTTTTTTTGGGGGGGGGGGGGGGGGTGAAATACTCCTTTAAAGGGACAGACCACTGTGGTAGAGGTTTGGGTTGTGTAGTTACCTTGCCATGACGTAACTCCAAAGGTGGACAAGAAATCTAAAATAATTGCTCCAATGATTAGAAAATGATAATTTAAAATATGCTCCTCATTGACTTACATTGTACAGTGAAACAGATCTCAAAGTCTCCTTTAACACGTAAACAAACAAAAACAAAGCTGATTCAGACAATATAGAACATCATCAAACAAACCAGAAGTGTTTTTTTTCTCTTCCTGTTGATTTTACTATTTGAAGATCCGGATCATCGGTTACAGGCCGGGTTTTCTTCTTAATAAAAATAGTAAAGTCAACAGGAAGTTGACATTTTCATTTAAAAAACAAAACAGTAGTGGGTTTGATGATGTTCTCGATTGTCTGAATCAGCTTTGTTTACATTTGTTTATGTGCTAAAAGAGTGACTTTGAGATCTGTTTTACCGTACAATGTAAGTCAATGAGGAGCATATTTTGAATTATCAATTTCAAATCAATGCAGCAATTATTTTAGATTTCTTGTCCACCTTTAGAGTTAAGGTAAATACACAACCCAAACCTCTACCACAGTGGTCTGGCCCTTTAACCTCCTAAATCAACCCACAAAGAAAGAACACAAGTTGAGGTATTCTGGTGGTCTGTTGTTGTTTTTCTACAAAAAGAAAAGATTTTATTTTAACCAAACCTAAACCTTTGTTTGTTCTTCTTCTTCTTTTGTCTTTTGTATTTCACACATCAGAGCTTCTTCTTCTTCTTAAATCTCTTTGCTTCTTTCAAATTAAAACAGCTACAAGAAATTCCACATTTTTGCATGATTAATAATACTTGTTTTTTTTTTGTTTTAGTTTTGTGGGTTTATACATTATTACACACATACAGAAGGGACGCGTGGAAGTCGCTTGGCACATTCCCATGCTTGTATCAACCTCCTACAATCTAAAGGAACTATTACATGACACAGTATGCATACATGTATAGTATACATACATTTATAGTATACATACATTTATACATACATGTATACTATACATGACACAGTCAAACGGCTCTTCTCATTACGTTAACAGTACTTATACGTCGCTCACGTGTCTGGAAACAGGAAACAGCCGCAGATCGGCCGTTTTCCCGGACTTGAGTCTCACGTCCGGGAAAACGGCCGATCTGCGGTTGTTTCCTGTTTCCTGTATAAGTATAAAGGTCTAAATGGTGCTTTGCCCGGCGAAGGTGACGTAAAAAATCGTCTCTAGTCGTAAAGGTGGATTTATTTATGTATTTACGTACGTACCTACAGTACGTCCCCTCCCGGTGGAGGCTCCTCGCTGGCCGCTGAGCCAGTAGGAGGCGATACAGAGACGTTTGGGGAGGATTCATTGACATAGAGGCTAAATTGGGTAAAGGGTAAAAAAGGGTAAAAAATTATTGGCAAAAAAAAATAATATATAAGAATTAAAATAACGTGACAGCCTCTGAGAAGACGATGTCCTCGCTGACACTTCACCGCGGCGAAGCATGAATGGACCTTTTTTTTAAACCAGGCATATTCCTGGGTCCGCCCACTAGAGGGCGAACACACTGGGTCCGCCCACTAGAGGGCGAACACACTGGGTCCGCCCACTAGAGGGCGAACACACTGGGTCCGCCCACTAGAGGGCGAACACACTGGGTCCGCCCACTAGAGGGCGAACACAGACCCAGGGCACCATGACGTAGAGCCGGACTGTAGCACATGTAATGATAAAAGTTTCACTTCTCATAATTTAATCTGAATATACTCGTAATCTTAATATTATGCTGGTACCAGGTTATTCACAGTGACTCTAACAGAAAAAACACAAAGAGTTCATATTATTATGAATGACTAAACCGTCCCTCAGGAAGGAAAGGAGTCTCCACTCCAGGGCCGGACTGGGACCAAAATTCAGCCCTGGCATTTTGGTCCGGACCGGCCCACCGCCCCCCCCCATTTTGTCAACGGGGGGGGGGGGGGGGGGGGGGGGGGGCGTTTCACTGTTTCAGCCCAGCCCTGCACATGAACTCTGCGGCCGCACTGAGGCGCCTGCTGGAAAGCATCCCAGCCCAAACATTAACGTAACTAATAATTGGGCCGCGCGACTCGGATATGACCGTAATAACCCTAAAACATTTTTAAAAATATATTTAAAAAAAAAAAAAAAAAAAAAAAAAAAAATGTTTTTTTTTTTTTTTTTTTTTTTTTTTGGCCCAGTGGCCCACTGGCCCAGCGGCCCACCGGGCATTTGCCCGGTACGCCAAATGGCCAGTCCGCCGCTGCTCCACTCAGTCCACTGGACATGATTTGGCATCCCTTTATCCAAGGTGTGTGTGTGTGTGTGTGTGTGTGTGTGTGTGTGTGTGTGTGTGTGTGTGTGTGTGTGTGTGTGTGTGTGTGTGTGTGTGTGTGTGTGTGTGTGTGTGTGTGTGTGTGTGTAGGGGGGGTTCAAGAGAGCTGCCTTTGCTTTCGTTGGCACTGCAGGGTGTGTGTGTGTGTGTGTGTGTGTGTGTGTGTGTGTGTGTGTGTGTGTGTGTGTGTGTGTGTGTGTGTGTGTGGGGGTCTCCTCTGAATGTGGGCGTGGTCATCGTGATGTCATCGGCGGAGGGCGTGGTCTTGAGGTAAAGGGGGTGTGGTGGCGAGGGGAGGGGTCAGAGTTGGGGGGGGTGCAGTCCTCCAGTTAAAATCCAGTTTCATGTTTGAGTTCTTTTCAAGACCAGACGTCGGGGGGGGGGGGGGGGGGGGGCTTGTTTTTTGGACAAAAAAAAAGTGCAAAAATAAACAGCACACACACACACACACACACACACACACACACACACACACACACACACACACACACACACACACACACACAGAACCAAATGGACCCGGGGTTCCATATGTTCCTCTCAGAGTTACAGAGCTCATAGGGTTCCATTTGGTTCCTATTACCTGGGGACCCCCTGGAAGTCCCTCAAGGACCCGACGGGGGTCCCCAGAACCACAGCTTTACTCTATCTACCTCATAAAGCCCATAGTAATCACTGTTTTGTTTTGTTTTGTTTTCTACACAAAGATGCATGTTCTGCTCCCAGCCAGCAGGTGGCAGCATCTCTACAGAAGTCCTACAGTGTGGCTGCTACAAAGGCTCAGCTGAGATAGATGTGAACAATAATAATAATAATAAAACTATGCTTTGGAAAATGGTCTGAAATAATGTAAAGCATCCATGATTTGAACATATAAATGTACATTTACAACTTAAAGGAGAATTTTGGACTAAGGTTTTCTTACCTTTTCTATGACGTTATGATATCTTAGGATGAATGGTACAGTACAAACATGTCATGACTCCATCCCGGGTCTTAAAACGTCCACCAATAGGCCTTGCGCTAGATCACGTATTTTAATAGCTTTTTAAAAATCTTTTTTTTGGTGAGATCTTACGTTCATAGTGACAGAACACTGAAAAAAAAACAAAAAAACAGAAGTAGACGAGATCGAAATCTCGAGATTTCAATCTCGTCAGGGACACTTTTTTTTTGTGGGGGGGGGGGGGGGGGGGGGGGGTTTGCATAGTGTTCTGTGCACGTTTTAAGCTGTGGCGGACCCCCCGGGATAGAGTTATGACATGTTTCTACTGTACCATTCATCCTAAGATATCAGAACATCATAGAAAAGCTAAGAAAACCCTAGTCCAAAATTCCCCTTTAATGTTTATGTCCATAGGGACTGGCTACATGTAGCTATATGTTAATAACTTAATGTTTATGTCCATAGGGACTGGCTACATGTAGCTATATGTTAATAACTTAATGTTTGTGTCCATAGGGACTGGCTACATGTAGCTATATGTTAATAACGTAATGTTTATGTCCATAGGGACTGGCTACATGTAGCTATATGTTAATAACTTAATGTTTATGTCCATAGGGACTGGCTATATGTTCAAATCATGGATACTTTACCATATGTTTCAGAGCGTTTTACAGGCTGCACATTTATTTTATACTTTATTTTTCCTTTTACATTTTGAAATATATTATTATCCAATTACACACTGAGGTGACAGACTGTTCAGACGGACAGCGTCTGGTTTCTCTACAAAGATGTTGAGGTTTGGAAGAGAACGGCTACAGGCGGGGGGGGGGGGGGGGGGGCGGGGGGCGAGGGGGTGAAGTAGTTCTGTCCTGTCCGCTGTCTTGTCTCTGTATTATCTCCATATTTCATCTGTTTCTTTCGTCACAGATATATTTAAAACGTGTTGGGGGTCATTTTATCGTCTACTCAGGCTCCTGTGTTTCTCCCCAGACAGTTCATACGTTGCTTGATTCAGTATTTAAATATGTTATATTCATTTTAACAGACACGCCCCCTTCCTATACAAACCCAATGTAACTTCAATCTCTATCTGAAACATGATGGAGTTATTGTCCTTCTAATGCCTTTTTTATTATTATTATAATATTACATTTATGAGAAAAGGAATTGAAAAAAACACAGTCCACTCATCTATTAGGAGGCAGTATGAGTCACCATGTGTTACAAAGGGTATGAAATATCTAAATACTGAACCAAGCAACTGATACAGTGTCTGGGCTGAAACACAAAAGCCTGTCTGTCTGTCTGCCAGCCTGCCTGCCTGCCTGCCTGCCTGCCTGTCTGCCTCTCTGCCTGTCTGTCTGTCTGTCTGTCTGCCTGCCTGTCTGCCTGCCTGCCTGCCTGCCTGCCTTTCTGCCTGCCTGTCTGCCTGCCTGCCTGTCTGCCTGCCTGTCCTGTCATTGTTACAGCTGTGTACAAATGGACACCCTTACGGGTCCATTTGGTTCCATTTGTACTCTCAGAGTTACAGGCCTGTAGGCACCGTCAAGAGAGAGTTGTTTAAGGAACCAGAATGGACCCTATAGTCTCCATGCTATGATGCAACAGAGATATCTACCATTCACATACATTACAGGGGAAATAATAATAATAATAATAATATATACAACTTTTGGTCATTTCAAAGAATACACCAAACATGCTATACAGTGTCTCTCAATCTGAAATTGCCACTTTCTTTTTTTGTTTCCTTTTTTCCTTTTTTTTAATGCAAGTGCTGTCATCCAGCCCGACTTGTCAAGTATTCAAAGCGAGATTACAATGTGCGTGTGAGTTACTATGTGCGTGTGTGTTACTGCGCGCACGCAGGCGCGCCTCACAGACACACGCACGCACACGCTAGCAAAAGCTCTCTTAAGCGTTATAGCGGCGCCAAGGCCACAGCACCGGAGCCGCCCATTGGCCAGTCTATCAGCACCAGAGCTGCCCATTGGTCTGTCATGAAGGTGGGCGTTAACCGTCCGTCCGGGAGGATGTGGGAGTCGATTTGCATAACTGTACT
>NC_139949.1:54435390-54450390 GCF_963454915.1 Gymnoscopelus microlampas | reverse complement strand
TACTCATCATTAAACTACTGCATGAACTACACCATAACAATACTACTCATCATTAAACTACTGCATGAACTACACCATAACAATACTACTCATCATTAAACTACACCATAACAATACTACTCATCATTAAACTAACTGTAGATCTGCTATTTTCAAAGGATTGTGTATACACAGTCTATTCATAGTACATTCCAGACAGACTGTGGATCAATACATTTCTTGCATGAGGCATTTATACAATGTGCAATGAATCTGAAGCTATATGCTAAATGTTAATGAATCTGTAGCTATATGCTAAATGTTAATGAATCTGTAATATGCTAAATGTTAATGTTAATGAATCTGTAGCTATATGCTAAATGTTAATGAATCTGTAGCTATATGCTAAATGTTAATGTTAATGAATCTGTAGCTATATGCTAAATGTTCTTCAATGTTGCTATGAAACAGCTATGAAACAGCTGAAGTTATTGTGGGATTAAAAAAAGGTTAAATGAATAGAAATGAAAATGTTTTGGAACTGCACCTGAGACAGTGCGGTCCACCTTTCAACCGCGTACCTTCTGTAAGTCGTCCTGCAGCCTCTTCAGCATGGCCTCTAGCGCCGACACCTTCTCCTCCAAGTGGCCAGGAGAGTCACTGCAACACACAGGAACACAGCTGTGGAACCGTGGTCTAAAACATTCCTTTATCCATTAACAAACACACAGAACACAGCTGTGGAACCATGGTCTAAAACATTCCTTTATCCATTAACAAACACACAGAACACAGCTGTGGAACCGTGGTCTAAAACATTCCTTTATCCATTAACAAACACACAGGAACACAGCTGTGGAACCGTGGTCTAAAACATTCCTTTATCCATTAACAAACACACAGGAACACAGCTGTGGAACCGTGGTCTAAAACATTCCTTTATCCATTAACAAACACACAGGAACACAGCTGTGGAACCGTGGTCTAAAACATTCCTTTATCCATTAACAAACACACAGGAACACAGCTGTGGAACCGTGGTCTAAAACATTCCTTTATCCATTAACAAACACACAGGAACACAGCTGTGGAACCGTGGTCTAAAACATTCCTTATGCATTAACAAACACACAGAACACAGCTGTGGAACCGTGGTCTAAAACATTCCTTTATCCATTAACAAACACACAGGAACACAGCTGTGGAACCGTAGTCTAAAACATTCCTTTATCCATTAACAAACACACAGGAACACAGCTGTGGAACCGTGGTCTAAAACATTCCTTATGCATTAACAAACACACAGAACACAGCTGAGGAACCGTGGTCTAAAACATTCCTTATGCATTAACAAACAAACACACAGAACACAGCTGTGGAACCGTGGTCTAAAACATTCCTTTATGCATTAACAGGAACACAGCTGTGGAACCGTAGTCTAAAACATTCATTAATGCATTAACAAACACACAGGAACACAGCTGTGGAACCGTGGTCTAAAACATTCCTTAATCCATGAAGACCGGCAATGCACCTGTGTCACTTTAAGATGTATTTGGCTATTCAAAAATAGCAGATCTACAAGCTCATGCTTCTACAAGCTCAATAGCTATGAGCTTGTAGATCTGCTATTATTATTTTTTATCGTGGGAAAATGTGTTCACCCACCTGTCTTTTATTGTATGTGTTAGGGGTAGGGGTAGGGTTGGGTCTTTAGTGTGTTAGGGCAGGGGTCTTCAACGTTTTCCCCCTAGCATAGAGATGAAGCAGGGACCCCCTCTATATTGTATAAAATTGTGTTTCAGATTTAACTTTTTTTGTTTACTTGGTCTGCCCTTTTTTCCCTCTACACCTATACCTCTTTACCAAAAATAGCAGATCTACAAGCTCACAATTTTGGCTAAAGTTCTCCACATAAAAGGGATGCTAGAGTTCAAGTGGTTAAGGTAAAAAAAAGAATCATATCACAAAGGTTTGGCGGACCCCCTAGGGGTCCCGGACCCCCTGTTGAAGACCCCTGTGTTAGGGTTAGGGTTGTAGGTGTTAGGGGTAGAGTTAGGGTCTTTAATGTGTTCACCCACCTGTCTTTGGAGTCTCTTAGCTTGCCGTCTGTCTGGTCTCCCTGAGAACCGTCTGCTTTGCGGTCTGTGACACACACACACACACACACACACACACACACACACACACACACACACACACACACACACACACACACACACACACACACAAACACACGCACGCGCACGCGCACACGCACACGCGCACACACACACACACACACACACACACACACACACACACATTTCCCAGTCGTTACTGCTTTATCGCTTCAAACGACTATATGGTCAGAAACACACAAAGAACGGTGAATAATAAGCAATAAGACTCTTTTTAGACTGATGTCACACGCTGTCACTTTACATTGTTCTAAAAAAATAAAAGTGTCACTCAACACTGTTGAATTAAAATGTTGTGAAAAGTCTTTAAGTTAAAGTTAGAATAAATGAATCTTTGACTGGGAGCCCTTAAAGCCACAGTGTGCAGACTGTGATGTTCTCTACCTACTGGGGACAGACTCCTGAGGTCTAAAGTAACAGTGTTTGATTGATTGATTGATTGAAATCTTTATAAGGCAAAATAATGTAAAACAACACAGTTACATTATAATACTTTTGTCTAAAAGGTTCGGCCAAAAAAGTCCTTGCGGACATGTTTCCGTTGGGGTCCTTGAATTAATTTCATAGACATATATGGTAGCAACCAAACAGTTCAAAAATCAACATAAAAATACAGAGGAAAAAAAATATCACTATGTACAAAAAAAGCATGAAAAAAATAAAAAGTATATACAAAATAAAGGGGAGGGGAGGGGTCGTCTGTCTACAGGGAAACTGGTACTAGCTCCTGGTAGTACCAGTTACTAGCTTTGGTACTAGCTTTCTGGAGGCGTACTAGCGCCTCCAGAAAGATGAGTTTTTAGGGCTGTTTTGAATGAGCCCAGCAAACTGCATTTTTTGAGGGATGGGGTTAGACTATTCCATACCTTGGTGGCTGTGCTGTAGAAGGAGAATTTGCCCATGTTTGTTTTATGGGTGGGTGGTACCAGATTGTTGTTTAAGCTCCCTCTAGTTTCGTGACTGTCGGTGTCACTAACTTTTTCGAGGTATTTATACAGATATGCGGGTATAGGGGGCATTTCGGGCAAATCTGCATTTACAATTTTGAAGACCAGTCCCATTTTTAATTGTATAACCCTGTCTTCCACCCTGAGCCAGCCTAGGCTGGCAAAGTGAGTGGGAGAGAGGTGGGTCATGGGCCCCAGTCCGAGAAGTAGTCGAATCAGTTTGTTTTGGGAGGTTTGAAGCTTAGTCTTCAGTGACACTGAGGTGTTGGAGTACCAAGAGGAGCAAGCATAGTCAAAAAGGGTCTGAATCAGAGCCCCTGAGAGGGTCCTGAGGGCCTGAGGGTTGACAAAAGAGGAAACTCTGCCCATAAATCTGGTTCTCTGGTTTACTCCTTTGACCACCTTTGTTGCCATGCTTTCACCTGTCAGGTATTTGTCAAGAATACATCCCAAATAGGTAATCTCTTCTTTGCTAGTGATGATTGTATCATCGACTTTGACCTTGAAGTCATTTACCTTCATTTTACTGAGGGAATGTTTGGTCCCAAATAGGATGGATTCAGTTTTCCCAAGGTGTAGTGACAGTTTGTTATCGGTAAGCCAGGTACGGATTTTTGAGAGTTCAGAGCTGAGAGCTTCCTCAACTTGCAACTTGTCCTCACCCGAGATCAGGAGTGCCGAGTCATCAGCGAACAGGAACAGTTTGGCAGCATTCATGTCGTTAATGTATAGAAGGAACAGTAACAGCCCTAGAATGCTGCCTTGAGGAACCCCGCAGCTCACCGGGAGGGATGAGGACATGTTCCGTTGATGTCAACCACTTGTTCTCTACCCTCCAAGTAAGATCTCATCCAATTTAGTGATTTAAGATGTTTAAGATGTGTATGGGAGGAGGTTTCTCTACCTTCTCTGGACAGAGCCTCCAGGATGCTCCTGCAGGCTGTAGCCAGGTCAGCGATGGACTGCCACTCCTCCTCAGTAGATTCTGTGGTCTCTGACAGGACTGGATCACACAACAAGATCACATTACTGGTCTGTAATATCACATTACTGGTTTGTGACAGGACTGGATACAACAAGATCACATTACTGGTCTGTAATATCACATTACTGGTCTGTAATATCACATTACTGGTCTGTAATATCACATTACTGGTCTGTAAGATCACATTACTGGTCTGTAAGATCACATTACTGGTCTGTAAGATCACATTACTGGTCTGTAATATCACATTACTGGTCTGTAATATCACATTACTGGTCTGTAAGATCACATTACTGGTCTGTAATAGGGATGTCCGATATTATCGGCCTCCCGATATTATCGGCCGATATTAGCATAAAAATCGATATCGGGAAAATATCGGTATCGGTTTTTGATTTTTTTTTTTTTTTTTTTTTTGCTTTATTAATAAGTTACAGGAGTTCTTACTGTATATGGTGTGTGTGATATGAAATTTGAGCTTACCCTAATCACAATAATCCCCGCATATATCGGTATCGGTTGATATCGGTATCGGTAATTAAGAGTTGGACAATATCGGTATATCGGTTATCGGTAAAAAAGCCAATATCGGACAACCCTAGTCTGTAATATCACATTACTGGTCTGTAAGATCACATTACTGGTTTGTGACAGGACTGGATACAACAAGATCACATTACTGGTCTGTAAGATCACATTACTGTCTGTAACAGGACTAGACACAAGATCACAGCAAACATTACTGATCTGGGTTTGTTTGTCAGGTTTGTTTTCTTGACCAGAATGGTAAGAATGTAATTTTGAGATTATATTGTTTAGACTGATGCTAGGTTCATAGTTTACCTATGATCCTATAGTGATAAGAATAGTGATAGGTATGTATGATTACAATTTAGAGACATGTTATTTGATATTATCAAATATATTATTCATTCATATTTGATATTATCAAATAACATCGTGAGTGGTGGTGAATTAAAATGATATGAGGATAATCTGTCTGTCTGTCTGTCTGTCTGTCTGTCTGTCTGTCTGTCTGTCTTTCTATCTAATATAAGAACTCAAGTTTCAACAAAGTAAAAACAATATCAAATGTAAATCTATATGATGGCACAAACACAGTGTTTTATACCAGAAAGAACCCAGAATGTTCAACTAATCAGAAGAATGGATTCGTTTTTCAACCTGCTCTATTCTATCATGTGCAAGCGCACACACACACACACACACACACACACACACACACACACACACACACACACACACACACACACACACACACGCAACAATTTTCAAAATGTGCAGATTTAGACGGCCTATTTTAAGTGTAAAATAGGACTTGAGTGGTTAAGGGAATTACAGTTTGAATAAAGGTTAAATGAAAATTAAATGATTATAATAATGTATTACAGTAGGTGTAGTTGTTATATGTATTTCACACACTACAGAATGTAGGAGTTTATTGGATGGCTTAGGGTTGAGGACAGAGTACAGCAACTTGCTATGGGCCTGGTCTTCAAGATACACCACAACATTGGGATGGTTACATGTCGCCTTTCCGACGTTAACTAACCCTATACCTAACCCTAACCCTAACCGCACGCGGAAGCCACTAGTCGGAGTAGTGAGATGTCGGAATGCAGACATTACCCCCATTGGGATCCCCCTGTATTTGTCAAAATACTTCCAAAAATGTTAATGATGTCCATGATCATAACACCAGAGGCAGCTCCACAAATCATGTTCAACCCAGATTTGGCTCAACAAAGGGTATGAACTCGTTCTCATGCTATTCATCAAAAATGTGGAATGCCCTACCAAAAGGAGTACAGGAGTGTAAAACCCTAAAACTGCCCAAAAGATACACCTTCAGGAGGCTGCAATTCAAAAATGGCCCCTGCCCAAGTCCTAACCTACCCCCTACCCCCCCCTCTCTCTTTCTTATTTTGTACATATTTTTCACTCTTCATACCAGTAACCTGTAAACTGATTGTATGACATTCTGTATAGTAGTGTGTATATCTGTCTGTCTCTTATGTCATCATGATTTGTGTACATGGGGATCTCATCTTAAACAAGCTTAGTGCTTAACTGAGCTATCCAGTTTAGTAGACCTTGTATTGTGAGTTTGTACTGTTATGTACTGTCATGTACTGTTCTCATGTCTTACTAAATAAAGTACATCAATCAATCACATGTAGCATGTATCATGTATCATGTAGCATGTAGCATGTAGCATGCACTGACACAATGGGGTTCCAGCTGTTTAAACCATGACAAAGAGCCTCCACAGGGTGGTGCTGTTGTCTTAATATACCAGCCTGTCTCAGTGATGAAGTGTAAGGCTCAACCTTTTCAGGCTGTGATGACCCCCCAAAATAATCATAAATAATCATACTTGAACTGGGGACCCCCCCAAAATAATCATAAATAATCATACTTGAACTGGGGACCCCCCAAAATAATCATATTTGAACTGGGGACCCCCCAAAATAATCATATTTGCACTGGGGACCCCCCAAAATAATCATATTTGCACTGGGGACCGTAGGAGTTGAGGCATTACATTTAGTTTGACTCGGTTCCACAAATATTGTGAAAACAACGATTTACAAGCTCACAACGAGAGAGAGAGAGAGAGAGAGAGAGAGAGAGAGAGAGAGAGAGAGAGAGAGAGAGAGAGAGAGAGAGAGAGAGCAGATGGTGTTAAGTGAGAAGCCCCTTTATTTTTTTTGGGGGGGGGTTCCTAATCTCCCCTCCCTCCCACCTCCCATCTGTCTCCTCTTTATCCCAACATGCAGTGGGGTATGGGGGGGGGGGGGGGGGGGGCAGAGCAGATGAAACATGAGGGACACAAAGGAAGAGAAAACACTGTCGTACCACGTGTCCAGAAAACAGCAGATCTACAAGCTCACCACGTTGGGAGCTTGTAGATCTGCTGTTTTGGCCATGTGACACCATTGTACGACAATTTACAAATCTGTCTTACTCTTAAAGGATGTTAAAAATAATAAAAACAACAGGGAGGGAGGGCTGAGGGAGGGATAACGAGGAGGTGGGCTTCTAGAGGAGACAAAGGAAAGGAACGTAGGAGAGGAACTATAAGTGGATTAAGTGGCATTTTAGGAGCTCAAAATGTGAGTCAGAGATTATTTAGGGTTCCAAATACATACTTTTAGTGATAGAGCTGTGGTAGTATATATAATGTAATAGAGTATAAATACATACTCTTAGTGATAGAGTTGTGGTAGTATATATAATGTAATAGAGTATAAATACATACTCTTAGTGATAGAGTTGTGGTAGTATATATAATGTAATAGAGTATAAATACATACTCTTAGTGATAGAGTTGTGGAGGCTCAGAGCTCTGGAGTTCCTCTCCGCTCGGTCCAGACACGAACGCCTTGAGGACGAGTCACTGGCAGAGGCATGGTCCTCCTCCAAGTCTGTTAACAACGACTACAAGAGAGAGAGACATGGAGTTATAAAGGGAGAGAGAGAGAGAGAAATAACCCTGAGATACCTTAAATAACCCCCCAAACCCTGAGATACCTTAAATAACCCCCCAAACCCTGAGATACCGGGCGACTTGGTGGCGCGCAAAAGATAAGCGTTAGACTCTCAGTCCCGACAGGATGAGATCCAAGTCCCATCCCGACGTCATTTCTTTACCTCGTCTAAAATGCGTCGCAAATTATTGTATTTAGCATTAAGGTTAGTTTTAGGCATTTAGGCACGTAGTAACACGACGCGTCATGTTGCGTAGTAACATGATGTGTCTCATGTTACTACGCAACATGACGCGTCATGTTGCGTAGTAACATGACGCGTCATGTTGCGTAGAAACATGACGCGTCATGTTGCGTAGTAACATGACGCGTCATGTTGCGTAGAAACATGACGCGTCATGTTGCGTAGTAACATGACGCGTCATGTTGCGTAGTAACATGACGCGTCATGTTGCGTAGAAACATGACGCGTCATGTTGCGTAGTAACATGACGCGTCATGTTGCGTAGTAACATGACGCGTCATGTTGCGTAGTAACATGACGCGTCATGTTGCGTAGTAACATGACGCGTCATGTTGCGTAGTAACATGACGCGCCATGTTGCGTAGTAACATGACGCGTCATGTTGCGTAGTAACATGACGCGTCATGTTGCGTAGTAACATGACGCGGCATGTTGCGTAGTAACATGACGTGTCATGTTGCGTAGTAACATGATGTGGCATGTTGCGTAGTAACATGACGTGTCATGTTGCGTAGTAACATGATGTGGCATGTTGCGTAGTAACATGACGTGTCATGTTGCGTAGTAACATGATGTGGCATGTTGCGTAGTAACATGACGCGTCATGTTGCGTAGTAACATGACGTGTCATGTTGCGTAGTAACATGATGTGTCATGTTGCGTAGTAACATGATGTGGCATGTTGCGTAGTAACATGATGTGGCATGTTGCGTAGTAACATGATGTGGCATGTTGCGTAGTAACATGATGTGTCATGTTGCGTAGTAACATGTGTCTGTTGCATATAGTAACGCCTCTTTTAAATGTAAATGTGGGCGTCACCTGTTGGTCGTCCAGGGGCAGCTTGGGTTTGACGGCCAGGATGAGGTCAGGGGTCGCGTCTCTGAGCTCCCCCGTGTTCTCATAGATGTGTTCCTTCACCTTCACCCCAACGTTATCATATACATGTCTATAAGAGAGAGAGAGAGAGAGACATTAACAACATGTTCCTTCACCTTCACCCCAACGTTATCATACACATGTCTATGAGAGAGAGAGAGAGAGAGAGAGAGAGACATTAACAACATGTTCCTTCACCTTCACCCCAACGTTATCATATACATGTCTATGAGAGAGAGAGAGAGAGAGAGAGAGAGAGAGAGAGAGAGAGAGAGAGAGAGAGAGAGAGAGAGAGAGAGAGAGCATTAGAGTGTAATCCAGAGTCAAACATTATCTTCAGGAGGATTCTGCAGCTAAACATCTTACAGTGTGCATTCTATACTGTTTGTTCTACAGTAAGTCCCAGATATACAAGTGTGAAATGATTGTGTCTTTCCTTAAAGGAAGACATTCCTTAAAGGAAGGGGGGGTGAAGGGGTGTTTTACATACTCTACATGTGTGTCATATGATTGGCTGAAGGGGTGTTTTACATACTCTACATGTGTGTCATATGATTGGCTGAAGGGGTGTTTTACATACTCTACATGTGTGTCATATGATTGGCTGAAGGGGTGTTTTACATACTCTACATGTGTGTCATATGATTGGCTGAAGGGGTGTTTTACATACTCTACATGTGTGTCATATGATTGGCTGAAGGGGTGTTTTACATACTCTACATGCGTGTCATATGATTGGCTGAAGGGGTGTTTTACATACTCTACATGCGTGTCATATGATTGGCTGAAGGGGTGTTTTACATACTCTACATGCGTGTCATATGATTGGCTGAAGGGGTGCTGCTGTCTCTCCAGGGAACAGCTGCGTGTCATGTGGGCGGGGTTACAGTCCTGGGCGGGGTCAGGGGGGTGGTCCTGCAGGGAGGTCGCCCGTAGCAACGGCAGGGTGGGCGGCGCCAGCAGAGAGCCGCCGTCCCCCTCCGGCCGAGCCCCGCCCACCACGTCCACCTGGTCGCCTGCGTCCGGCCTCGGCGTCTAAAGAGAAGAGAAGATATTTTAATGATGCTTCCACTTGCCCAGACATCAAATGTGTATTGTGATCTAGTGCTCTGTCACTTTAAAGGGAAAGCCTGGGGTCAGCAGGGGTCTTCAACAGGGGGTCCGGGACCCCTAGGGGGTCCTCAGAGTTACTACAGGGGGTCCGCCAAATCTTTATGTGATATGATTTTTCTTTTTACCATAACCACTCGAAACCTAGCATCCCTTTTCTGAGGAGAACTTTAGCCAAAAATAGCAGATCTACAAGCTCACAACGCCTCGCGCTGCGAGGCGTTGTGGGCTTGCAGATCGGCTATTTTTGGCAAAGAGGTATAGGTGTAGAGGGAAAAAAGAGCAGACCAAGTAAACAAAAAAAAAGTATAATTTACTTGAGCACCTGCCCCTCAAAATGTCTGTGCACGCCACTGGCGGTTCCTACCAATCTTGATCATGAATCAACCTCAACTCAGCGCACCTGCGAGGACCGGCTAGGTGTGGCGCCTAAACTACAAGACGCAGCCACTCTGTCTCAGTCTCCACTGGCTCTCCTGGTGAACGGACGGGTGCTCAGGCGGTAAGCGAATACTCCACTGTTTCCCTCAACAATTGCAATTGCTAGTGAAATGTAGAACTAAAAGTCTGTCTCTTTTACTTTATAGGCAACCTGTGGAACGATGTAAAAACATACCAGAAATGTGATGCATGGAAACCCAGAGTCACTGCCCATCTTTCACCGCAGGCTGAAAACCCACCTCTTCAGGAAACACTACCCTTCCTCTTTGTCTGGCTTACTTGATGTTAACTAGTTGTACGAACTCTTGTTTTATTGTTGTACTGTTTAATTGGATCTTGTTTAGTCGATACACTTTTTGTATTAGCTCCTGCTCATTTGATTTTGCTATTTTGTCTCATCTGTTTAAGAAAGTAGGTAGCTGATATATTGCACTTTTACCTTGGCGCTAGGTATAATCTTGGTTGCTTGTTTTTGCAGGAAATGCACTTAGGACTTCTGGTGATTAGTAGTTTCGTTCCCTACCTATGTTGAATGCACTTATTGTAAGTCGCTTTGGATAAAAGCGTCTGCTTAATGACTGTAATGTAATGTAATGTAATGTAATGTAATGTAATGTAATGTAATGTAATGTAAAACCCCGAACCCGGGAAGAACCTGTGTTAAAGAAACTTACCTTATGATTTAAACCATATGAACAATGCTCTGTGCAGCTGATTACTGAATAAATACCCTTAATTGGGTTTGTACCCTGCCTATCTGTGTCTTGGCCTTGATCAGTGTCCCACAGTGTATAAAATACTGCACTTTAAAGGGTTCACACACATTTTTAACGATGCATTTTTAATACTTTTCTAATCATACAGCGCAATAATGAGGCTCTTCACACTGTGCTACGCTCCAAAGACTCCAGTGAAGGTGTCACGTGACAAAAATAACAGATCTACAAGCTAACCCGTCCGTCCTTCCTCTGTGTTCTGTAGTAGTAGCCATTTTGTGCATGTGAAGCCAAACAGATATGTAGTACTTGATCTCTGCAAACACTTTATCTAAACTATAGATCTAGATGCTTACAGCTCGATCCTAACTCGGCCTTGGCCGGTTATATCATCATCTTGTGATCTGTTCTCAGCTAAGAAGGGGGGGGGGGAATTATTATTATTATTTGTTTGAGCTTTGTTTTCTGATAGGGAGGTTAGTATTTGTATTTTGCTTTCTGTCGTGGGTAGGTAAGAAGTTTGTGTTCTAGTTTTGTTTTGTTGTATCTATTCCTCCGCCCCTGAATAGAGTTTGTAAACCCCTTTGGAGAATAAAAAGAAAAGATCGAAAAAGTAAACTGTTTGGACGGCGGTTCTTGGGAGTTGGGAAGGGCGGTCTTCCACACCATATGTTATGTCTCGGTTCCCCTAGGCCGGGGCGTAACACAACGTATCATCACAGTGCATCGTGTTGTCAGCTTGTAGATCTGTTCTTTTCTGCATACATCCTGTATAAATGAGTCTGCCCTCACGCAGCTCGTGTTTCACGTCATGTTACACATGTTTTGGGAAATCAATAATCAAAATCAATGTATATCCAAATATTTTCCAAAACATTTGATTCATTCCAAACCTTGTTCAGGCCTTTTATTGGAAAACTGATTTTGGAATGTAATGACCGTGGGAAGTCTGACTTTATACACAACTCACTTTAGTATACACAGATATACTGTATATCTTTAGTATACACAGATATACTGTATTATATCTTTAGTATACACAGATATACTGTATATCTTTAGTATACACATATATATTGTATTATATCTTTAGTATACACATATATATTGCCCTCTAAAACGCTGCTATTTTATTAACATATGAGCCAAGTAGTTTTAGTCTTAGTCTTAAATAGATCAAAGGTTATCCCCACCCCCACATCCCACTCTCATTGGACAATACATTTTGTACAGAATAAATCCTAGGTTCACATTACAACACCAGACCAAGAGGGGCGGTCCTCTCAGAGAGAGGGCGGGGTCTATGGTCTGGAACCAGGCTAATACTTTGCACCTTTTGTACTTGTTTCATACCTCTGTTTATGTATTTATGCTTTATTTCCCCTGTGTAATGTAATGTAATGTAATGTAATGTAATGTAATGTAATGCTGCAGTGATGGGAAAAGTACTTGCATTGTTTTTTAAAAGACTTAAATACCTGCTTTTCTTCCTGGTCATCTTCCTCCTCATCATCATCATCTTCCTCCTCATCGTCCTCTTCGTCCTCGTCCCTCTCGTCTAGGACCCAGGCCTCTCCAGAGTGTCCCTCCCCAGGCTTACGCTCTGCGTCTTTGATGGCTTTCTGGTACAACTCAGAGAAACTCCTACAAAACAACAACCAGACCACAACGTCTTTGATGGCTTTCTGGTACAGCTCAGAGAAACTCCTACAAAACAACAACCAGAACACAACAGAAAGATGTCTTTGGGCTATTCAAAAATAGCAGATCTACAAGCTCATAGGGCGGCACTATGAGCTTGTAGATCTGTAACAGGGACAGACTCCTGCGTGTTATCGGCTGATACCGACAATAAGCCACTCCCGACCTACTTACTTATTTTGTTCTAAATATCCACAGATCAACAAACTAGACGTAGCTAATGTTCTGGACACATTATTTCATCATGTGTAAATATAATCTATAACCCATAGACATTATACCACTCTACATCTGATCTGGTCTTTACTTTGTTGTACAGCAGAGATTGTAGATCGGCAAGTTTCACTGGTTTAGAAATTCTACTCTTGGCCTATAATGATACGTCCATAAAACAGGGATCAATCATGAATCAATTATTTTGGATTAAATTCATGATTATCAATTCGTTTTTTATAATCAATTAAATAAATGAGTTCCATTAACTTTTGCACTCCTGCAACAGAGACTGACGTCACCAGAGGACGTGTGACAAACAGTGTTCAGTGTTCAGAATAGAGCTAAATGTGTCCCAGTAGTTATGCTTCTTGAGAGAAACAAAGCTCACAGTCACACCTTGAAGACACCTGTCAGCCTGTCACTGTCTGTGTTGCCAGATGTTGCGAGAGAATTAAGCAACCAGGTCTATGAAAAGAAGCGCAAAAGAAGCGACTACTAGGCCAGATAGGCAATTCAAGTACCTTGGATCGTATGTAGTCAGTAGCAAAAAGGACTTCCTGACAAGGAAAGGTCAGGCCTGGAGTGCTTGCAATAAGCTACATCAAATATGGCAGTCAGACATCTCAAGAGCTACCAAGATCAACCTTTTCAAAGCCTGTGTGGAAAGTATCCTTTTGTATGGTGCCGAAACATAGACAATGAATAAGGAGCTACGGGATCGTCTGGACGGAACATACACAAGACTCCTCATGCGTGTCCAGAACCTTTCATGGAGGAAACATCCCACTAAAGCTCAGATTTATGGTGGCATCCATTCCATCTCAGTTGTTGTGGCAAAAAGAAGACTCCGCTTTGCTGGACATTGTCACAGAGCAAAAGACCAGGTAATTTCAGATATTCTTCTGTGGAGACTACCCTGCCCATCAAGAGGAACCAGACCACTCACATTTCCAGATGTTCTGAGTAGGGATACAGGACTGACTGTGAATGAACTTGGGGTGGCAATGAGCAACAGAGACCAGTGGAAGCAGCTTGTGTCGCAGATCTCGAGGGCACTCGAATGATGATGATGAGGCACTTCAAACCTGTATACATTGGTCATTTGAAAATAGCCGATCTACAAGCTCACAATGTGTCACATCGACGCGTTGTGGATGTCCCCCTCATGTACAATACAATGAGGCCTATGTCTATGTCCTCTCCATGGTCGCCTCGGAAAACAAGGAAGTGTTGATCGAATAGGAAAAAAAAACGGTTACTGCATCGTCTATTTCTCACTTCAAATGTTTTCAAAAACATTCTTGAGAGCAACGTTTAGTTGTAAATGACATGGTGTGTTTGTTTACATGGCTGTCATGTTGGATACAACATAACATCAAGCAGCGCAGGTTGTATGAGCAGGTGCTCTGAGTCTCTGATTAGACAGGTTGTATGAGCAGGTGTTCTGAGTTTTTAGCGGCGCTAGCCGCTCTATACCTGACTTTGTCCGTGTGCGTCAACGTTCTGATTGGTCAGGTGCGTCAACAAAGTGATTGGTCAAGCTTCACGTGACACATGGCTATAAACACATTATAAACACATATCGATGACAAAATGTATCAAAGGCGCCGCTACCTTCACACAGGGTGTGATTTTTGATTAGACAGGTTGATATGAGCAGGTGTTCTGAGTCTTTGATTAGACAGGTTGATATGAGCAGGTGTTCTGAGTCTTTGATTAGACAGGTTGATATGAGCAGGTGCTCTGAGTCTTTGATTAGACAGGTTGATATGAACAGGTGTTCTAGGTCTTTGATTAGACAGGTTGATATGAGCATGTGCTCTGAGTCTTTGATTAGACAGGTTGATATGAGCAGGTGTTCTGAGTCTTTGATTAGACAGGTTGATATGAGCAGGTGTTCTGAGTCTTTGATTAGACAGGTTGATATGAGCAGGTGCTCTGAGTCTTTGATTAGACAGGTTGATATGAGCAGGTGTTCTGAGTCTTTGATTAGACAGGTTGATATGAGCAGGTGTTCTGAGTCTTTGATTAGACAGGTTGATATGAGCAGGTGCTCTGAGTCTTTGATTAGACAGGTTGATATGAACAGG
>NC_139949.1:54412890-54430390 GCF_963454915.1 Gymnoscopelus microlampas | reverse complement strand
ACCCTAACCCTAACCACAGTGGTCTGGCCCTTTGACCACTTCAGCCCTATTTTATACAAAGGCTATTTGAAAATAGCAGATCTACAAGCTGAGCTTGTAGATCTGCTATTTTCAAACATTTTAGTACTTTTACTTTTTGTTCTTTAAAGACGCACTGAAGTGACATTTTCGGTCATTTTATTTTGAAGGTTCAGCCTGAAACGTCGGCTCAACGACTCTAAACCAATCAGAAGGTCCCATCCCTTCAGGCTATGGGACGTTGGATCTCAATCACTTCAGCCGTGTGCAACACGGCTAGTGTTTGTTTACAAGTGAGAGAGAGACGGCCAGTGAAGCACGTTTGCTACTACCTGGCTTATTTCTAACCTATAATGTTTTCAGATACATATTTTAGTGAGCAGATGAAGTTTAAAATGAGTAATACACTCATCTTCAATGAGATTCAAAACGGAGTATCTCTGTAATTAAAATCAGCTGTGTTTGAAGAACGTGCAGCTATGGGAATCAAACAGGTGCATGTAATCAAGATTCATTTATATTCATGAAGGCTGCGTTATGTCATCACGCAGCACGTTTTCCTTTACAGGAAGTCATTAAGATTGGCTTTTTAGGGACTTTAGATGTAAAAATACACAAAAATGTTTTTTTTTCATTTTTTTTGGCATCTATTGTTAGGTATGCCCATATGATGACCACGGATATGCTCTAAAAGTGTGAAAAACATATTTTTCATTTCACTACACCTTTAAGTTCTAAGTAAGGCTGATTCTACAAATGTCTTCTAAATGCTAGACTTTAGAAGACATTTATAGAATCAGCCTCAGGTCTTCATGGGTTAATAAAGTTATCAATAACATCCATAACGGCTCCTCCCACCCCTCCCTTTACCTGACTGCCGGCCCCTCCCCCTCCTCTCGGCCGGCTCCGCCCCCCCCGGCGGTGACCGTCACCGCCCACACCAGCGCGCCGGCGCTGTGAAGCTCCGCCCCCTTGGCGGCCTTCTGCTTGTCCTTGCGCTTCCCGCCCAATGAGAGCAGAGGGAACTTGGTGGAGGAGTCGATGGGCGTGGTCGTGACGTAGTTCTCCGCCAGGTCCTTCAGGTACTCCTGACGCGTCCTCGTCGCCATGGAGACGAACTTCAGCGACTTCTCCGCCGCGTTCTCCGCGTTCACCGCCTTGGCCAGCAGGAAGTCCCTGAAGGCGGGCTGGTGGGGGAACAGCGCCCCCTTGGGGAACAGAGGACCGAACAGAGGCACGTCCTTAGAGCGAGTTACGGCCACCCTGTGAGAGAGAGAGAGAGAGAGAGAGATGTAAATACATCATTATATACTATACTCGATCATAGACTGTATAAATGAGATGGACAAAGCCACTCCGCTGCTTTTCTACAGACCCAAAATGAAGCCGATTGTTCCACGACTGTAGGTCCGCCATCTTTCAATATCGCGTCAGAATGAGACCAGACCATTATTGGTTGGGTAGCTTGTCAATCAAGAGCGGGGGGCGGGGAATGAATGCTATTGGTTGTGTAGCTTGTCAATCAAATCATCCCGCCCCTCCTAGAGAATAGCCTACTTTATCGTCAATTTTAAAATAAATAGGACCATAATTTATCAAAACTCATATCATGATGATTGAAAGGAGACTTTAAACTAGCGACTGGAAGCATATAGAATTTATGACAATTTTTATTACAGTAAGAAAATCTAGTCTAAAGTTTGTCAAAAAACCCATTCACTTGCGCTAAAATAAATTCTTTCTGACACTGCAGGTCGGCGCAGGGTAAAACAGGGTAAAACAGGGTAAAACAGGGTAAAACAGGGTAAAACAGGGTAAAACAGCCACTCTGGCCATTTTGTCGGCCTCATCGTAAATATCTAAGACTTGCCCCTTGTACTCGATCAGTGTGTGTGTGTGTGTGTGTGTGTGTGTGTGTGTGTGTGTGTGTGTGTGTGTGTGTGTGTGTGTGTGTAACCAGACCTGTAGTAGGTGTGGTCCGTGCACGGCTCGTGCACCTGCACGATGATGAAGACGTGTTGGAAGTGTGAGCGGATGGATTTGGGCGTGAAGGGCAACGCCCCGGGCTCCTGGAACACGATGGTCACGATGTCGTTACCGATGTGACGCTTCCTCAGGAGCTACACACACACACACACACACACACACACACACACACACACACACACACACACACACACACACACACACACACACACACACACACACACACACACACACACACACACACACACACACACAGGGAGAGAGAGAAACGTACATATAGTGAGTGTTAAGTTACAGAAAGAGGAAGGGAGAGAGAGAACAGCATAGATACAGAAAGAGAGAGAGAGACAGAGAGAGAGAGAGAGAGAGAGAGAGAGAGACATAACTCAGAATCATATTTCAGATCAATTGACTCCATGTTGAAGATGTACTGTGAGAGATATTATTATTACAGATGTGCCACTTCAAAACTTCACACGTTACTGTTCTTTCCCTGAAAATGCATTTTTTCCCTCCCTGTTTTGCTCCTGAAAAGAAGTTGTCACTACACCCCCCGTGTGAGAACAAAAGAATGTGTGTTGAAGAAGGTGTCAGACTCATTATGAGGCGAAAGGTGATTTGAAGAGGTCCTTGACCAGTTGTTCAAATTAATTAGCATCATAAAAGCAGTGATCATCAAAATAATTCAGCATTTTAAATGCCCTTCTTTGTCCCTCTTATTGCCCTGGGAATCCCCTGAAAATGTACTGTCTTGGCGATGGCAGGACATTTGAAGTTTTGAAATGGCACTTCTGTATGTTATTATTAGATTATTATTATTATGTTATTATTATATTATTATTATGTAGAGATATTACTGCACACGGTTGAAAAGAGATGATTTCTTCATCAGTTCAACATTCCTAAATGAACAGAAGCTTCACAGAGTCATTATAAATCATGTGTTTTATTGATTATCAGTAATATATGTAATGTCTAATATCAAACTGGATCTCCTCTTCACCATGGATTCTGTGTTTGTTGTAGATGTACTGTATATGCATAACATACAGTAAACAACATGACATAGTAAACAACAACATTGTGAGCTTGTAGATCTGCTATTTTTAAATGGCCTAAATGTATACAGGGCTGAAGTGGTTAATGCATGTTTTGTAATAATACTCAAAATCTACAAAGTAACGAGTAACTAAAGTTTTTAAATAATTGTAGTGGAGTAAAAGTATTGGATATTGGAAATACTCCAGTAAAGTAAAAAAATGCCTCAAAATTGTACTTAAGTACAGTACTTGAGTTAATGTACTTAGTTACTTTACACCACTGTCGACCGTGAATGTTGAAGCTACAACTGTGTTTTTATTTTATTTTAGTTTAGTTCACTAAGCCTATTCATTGAGTGTCTGGTAAAAATCACACCCAGTGTGAAGTGGGCGGTGTGTGGTCATCACAACATGACTCACTTAAAAAAAAGGATAATTGACTTTTTTTTAAGTCCATACTGCTATTCATAGGGCTGCACATGTGTCATGTGTTTCGCTAGCCAATCACAGTCCTGAATTTGCAAAGTCAGCCAATCACATTACAGTTAGTGGTGATGACACTAGCTGTAATGTGATTGGCTGACTTTGCAAAAGTATAGATTTACATTAACAATGGAAGGGTTAGGGGTATACAATGCGTTGTAGACTATTGCCCAATCACGGTGCAGGATTGGTCAGTGTCCAAAACTCACTTATAGGGGGCGGCTACACCGCCCCAAAAAAAAAAAACATGAAATAAAATAATAAAGCAATAATTGTACCACAGGATACTGCATGCACTGACAGTGTAGTACTGTCATATGACCACTGAGAGGCAGGATTCCTTTATGTAACAAGGCCTTTTTACAGCCCTCCAACCTTTACTTTTATTTTGAAGGAGAATGTGTTTGATAGCAGTGGTATTGTGTGTTTTGTGTACTAGTGTGTATTATGTGTGTACTAGTGTGTATTATGTGTGTATTATGGAAGGAACAATCAAACTGGTAGGCAACGGGCGGCCCGTGGACCATAACAGGTCAGCCAGTGATCATTTTGGCCCGGTAAATGATTTATCTAATAACGGCCACTGTCTGACATACAGTAACACAGAGGTAGGATGAGGACAGGTCATTATTTGGTTATAAAAAAATAGCAGATCTACAAGCTCATAGCGCAGCACCGAGTGCCGCGCTATGAGCTTGTAGATCTGCACCTTTTTTTTTTTTTATCGTGAAAATGTGTGCAAATCTTTGAATGTATATATTTATTTATTTTTAAAGCAAACATTTTTAACTCAAATCTTTTATAAAATCTTTGGCGTCCCTGGAACAACATATTTTGTTGAACTGGGGGTCTGCTCTGCGGCCAAATACATATCATCTTGGGGGGGCCTTAACTTAAGTTTGAGAACCACTGATTATAACAACATAGGATTTAGAAGACATTTGTAGAATCCCCCAGAAGCAAAGATTTACAAAGTTACAAATGTTCGCTTAAAAAAATAGATATTCAAAGATTTGCACACATTTTCGCGACAAAAATAAATAAATAGCAGATCTGCTATTTTTGAATAGCCATAGAAATTTAAAAATGACACAATCTTCTGTTTTCACTGTTTTCACCTTATCTACTCTTTAGACTTTTGGATGAAAAAACTTCTCTCACATTATAAAGAACTAACCAGCTGTGTTTCCCATGCCGTTAACAATACTATCTGTCTATGAGGAGACCTTGAACAATGGAAGATCTATTGTTTGAAAAGGAACACGAAATAAAAGTTATTTTTTAACTTTTTGATGAACTAAATATCCTCTGAGCTCATTCAAGGACGTGGCCTTCATACAATGATGACACAAGCGTTTTATATCTGCACCACTAGCACCTGTCTGTCTGTCTGTCTGTCTGTCTGTCTGTCTGTCTGTCTGTCTGTCTGTCTGTCTGTCTGTCTGTCTGACACCTAGTTCTGAGCCTTTAACTAGTTGTTTTAGAGCAGTGGTTCTCAAACTTTTTCATGTCAAGGACCCCCAAATAGACGCTTATTACCCCACGGACCCCCATTTGAAAAGATAAGCCAGGGACCCCCATAAGAGAAGGTTTTTATGGCTCTCTAGCAGTGATTCTCAACCATTTTAATTTCAAGGACCCCCAGTTTAACATGCATTAGGCTACGGACCCCCATTTAATGGCATTTATACCTCTGGGACCCCAATTCATATTGTAAAATCAATTGGTTCCATTTGTACACCCCCTGGAACCCCCTCAAGTACCCCTAGGGGTCCCCGGACCCCACTTTGAGAACCAATGTTTTAGAGAGCCTGCCTTGCCTATCCATCAAAAACAGCCAATCACATCACACCTCCCAACATTATGTCTGTCGTACTGTTGAAATGTGTGTGTGTGTGTGTGTGTGTGTGTGTGTGTGTGTGTGTGTGTGTGTGTGTGTGTGTGTGTGTGTGTGTGTGTGTGTGTGTGTGTGTGTGTGTCCTACCTGTTGTGTGTTGTTGGAGGTGTAGGGCAGCATGGTGGACACATGGAACATGATCTCATAGTCTTGGTAACGTGTGTAGAGAGAGTGTGTCCCTGTGGAGTCCGCTGGATGGATAGAAACATACCTTTATTAAACATCAGTCGCCCAGAGGCAGCAAAGCAGTTACAGAGATACAGAGATACAGGTACAGAGTAAGGAAATAAAGTATTGTCGTATACTGTCTGCAATACAAAGATAGAAACATGAAAACAAGAAGCGCCATCAACACAGAACAATAGTATATAATAGTATATACAGGGGTGCACATAACTGGTGCGCATGCGCACCCAAAATAAATAATGCGCACCACATCAGACGACGCGAGGCGCTTTTGCGTACCAACAGCTGGGACAGGAATTTCCAAGCTTTTATTTTTTAGCAAAACTAAAAAATAAAAGCCTGGAGATCGAGGCTAGGAATTTACTTCCTGAAGCCACACTCACACGATCACTCTAAAGCACGCGGCGGCCCCATGTACAGATTGTGTGATTGTTGCCTCGCATTGCCTCGCTGCGTGCACGCAGCCAGCAGCGGCTGTTAGAGGCACTCGTCACCGATGATGAACGCACCGTAATGGGGCAAAATATGCCGTGAACGTCCCAAGCTGGCGAATAAAAGCAGCGAAGCACAGGGTACCAACCTTGGGGGGTTCTCCTAACGGCGTGTGAGAAAAAAAAAAGCCGAAAATCGGCGGAATTTGGAAGCAGAGCGTCCTTTCTTTCTCGCGCAGCATTTTGCAGTTTGTACATCTAAGATTTTTAAATAGCCAAAGTATAAAATATGGTTAAAATGATTGTTACACCATATATGCTAATTTACCCCGGGCCACACTTTGAGAACCAACGTACTAGCGGTTGGGGTACAGGGCCCTGACACCTACGTCGCCCCGCCCATCCGACCCATATGTCTGAGTCACAGAGTCAGACCTGTTGTACCTGGAGGAAGTCAGTCTTGTTGTTTTCATAGACTCTGGTAAGGGTCCCTACACATAGACTCTGGTAAGGGTCCCTACACATAGACTCTGGTAAGGGCCCCTACACATAGACTCTGGTAAGGGTCCCTACACATAGACTCTGGTAAAGGGCCCCTACACATAGACTCTGGTAAGGGCCCCTACACATAGACTCTGGTAAGGGTCCCTACACATAGACTCTGGTAAGGGTCCCTACACATAGACTCTGGTAAGGGTCCCTACACATAGACTCTGGTAAGGGCCCCTACACAGAGACTCTGGTAAGGGTCCCTACACATAGACTCTGGTAAGGGCCCCTACACATAGACTCTGGTAAGGGCCCCTACACATAGACTCTGGTAAAGGGCCCCTACACAGAGACTCTGGTAAGGGCCCCTACACATAGACTCTGGTAAAGGGCCCCTACACAGAGACTCTGGTAAGGGCCCCTACACATAGACTCTGGTAAGGGTCCCTACACATAGACTCTGGTAAGGGCCCCTACACATAGACTCTGGCAAAGGGCCCCTACACAGAGACTCTGGTAAGGGCCCCTACACATAGACTCTGGTAAGGGTCCCTACACATAGACTCTGGTAAGGGCCCCTACACATAGACTCTGGTAAGGGCCCCTACACATAGACTCTGGTAAGGGTCCCTACACATAGACTCTGGCAAAGGGCCCCTACACAGAGACTCTGGTAAGGGCCCCTACACATAGACTCTGGTAAGGGTCCCGACACATAGACTCTGGTAAAGGGCCCCTACACATAGACTCTGGTAAGGGCCCCTACACATAGACTCTGGTAAGGGCCCCTACACATAGACTCTGGTAAGGGTCCCTACACATAGACTCTGGTAAGGGCCCCTACACATAGACTCTGGTAAGGGCCCCTACACATAGACTCTGGTAAAGGGCCCCTACACAGAGACTCTGGTAAGGGCCCCTACACATAGACTCTGGTAAAGGGCCCCCTATAAAAAATACGGTGAAGCAGCATTCTGCTTTTACGGACCAACAGTGTGGAATAAACTCCCATTACACCTAAAACAGGCAGCCTCTGTCGATAGCTTTAAAGCACAGCTCAAGACCTATTTCTTCACTCTTGCTTTTAGCTGACTCTTTGGTTGATTTTTAAGTCCTCACTGTATTGCCTATTTTAATGTTTTATGCTTTTGCTTTTATTTTATTTAATTTTTTGTTTGCTTTATTGTTAAATTGGTTGTAACTGTAACTGTATTCTTGCTCTGTAAAGCACTTTGCGCTGCATTTCATGTCATGAAAGGTGCTATACAAATAAAGTTTATTATTATTATTATTATTACACATAGACTCTGGTAAAGGGCCCCTACACATAGACTCTGGTAAGGGCCCCTACACATAGACTCTGGTAAAGGGCCCCTACACAGAGACTCTGGTAAGGGCCCCTACACATAGACTCTGGTAAGGGCCCCTACACATAGACTCTGGTAAAGGGCCCCTACACAGAGACTCTGGTAAGGGCCCCTACACATAGACTCTGGTAAAGGGCCCCTACACATAGACTCTGGTAAGGGCCCCTACACATAGACTCTGGTAAGGGCCCCTACACATAGACTCTGGTGAAGGGCCCCTACACAGAGACTCTGGTAAGGGCCCCTACACATAGACTCTCGTAAGGGCCCCTACACATAGACTCTGGTAAGGGCCCCTACACATAGACTCTGGTAAAGGGCCCCTACACAGAGACTCTGGTAAGGGCCCCTACACATAGACTCTGGTAAGGGCCCCTACACATAGACTCTGGTAAAGGGCCCCTACACAGAGACTCTGGTAAGGGCCCCTACACATAGACTCTGGTAAGGGCCCCTACACATAGACTCTGGTAAGGGCCCCTACACATAGATTCTGGTAAGGGCCCCTACACATAGATTCTGGTAAAGGGCCCCTACACAGAGACTCTGGTAAGGGCCCCTACACATAGACTCTGGTAAGGGCCCCTACACATAGACTCTGGTAAGGGCCCCTACACATAGATTCTGGTGGACACGTTTTGTCAAATTATAGGAGGATAGGACGGTTGCGGTTCTATGCGGGAGGACTAGCCACGGTGCGTGGCTGTAATGTGCTCTCATTGGCTGTAGCGAGGCTCTAGATCGAGTCCGACAGACCAAAATATCCAACATGTTTGAAATCTAAAACTTGTTGGGAACCCCACGACGACCGCACTTTATCGGGATGGATGTTTCTCGGAGTGCCTTACACACTGTACCTTACACACTGTACCTTACACACTGTACCTTACACACTGTGCCTTACACACTGTACCTTACACACTGTACCTTACACACTGTACCTTACACACTGTACCTTACACACTGTACCTTACACACTGTACCTTACACACTGTACCTTACACACTGTACCTTACACACTGTACCTTACACACTGTACCTTACACACTGTGCCTTACACACTGTGCCTTACACACTGTACCTTACACACTGTACCTTACACACTGTACCTTACACACTGTACCTTACACACTGCTCCAGCAGCACCTCGCCGACGAACGCCTCATCTTGACTGAGATCGGTGGTTTTGTCGGCGATCACCGAAAAAGCTCCCCGACAGATAAATGGGGTCAAATATGGTACAGTTTGTAGGGGTCTTAACACATCGGGTGCCAGAGGTTTATTAAAATATTATACGTTCAGTGCCTGCATTTCTTCCATCCACTTACGTTATACGTTTCGTGCTGTAGAAGCCCCGACGCGGAAGTGCATGTAAACAAAGCGTGCTAGACGGCGGAGGGTCCCGACTAACGCCTGGAACAATAATATTTCCAACAAGATCCTCCATTGCAGAGTGATCGCCGATCGAAAACGTCTCACTTCCACCACGTTAAAAAGAAATGGGAGATATTAAGCTTTTAGTCAAGGAGTTAACAGTGGAGCGGACAACCGGAAGCATTTTTGACATGGATTCACATCCGGCCTCTCCTTCTCAGAGACTCCTTGGATGATCCCAAAGTGTCGTTAGAGCGCCCCACGTGGGCCCCACATATAAAAATAAAATTGGGTCAAAAACGGTCTGGACCGTTTTCGGCACTCAATGTGTTAAGAGAGGAACTCACTCTTGTTGTCGAGCTGAGCGCGGTACTTCTCCCATCCTTTGAGACGGACTCTGTCTCCCAGCAGGTCCAGGAAGTCTTCGAAGGCTGGACCTGAGCTCTCGTTGTTGTACATGTCCTCCTCGCTGCTCTGGTCCGCACGACAATACATCACCCCCACCTTCCTCTGGAAGTTCAGCTGGAAACCACAATTAACCAATTAACCAATTAACTAACTAATGAATTAACCACTTGATTCCAGTACATCACCCCCACCTTAAGCTGAAAGTTCAACAGGAAACACAAACAGGACTAGGGTCCATACTGTGGGACAACATTCTGCAAAAATAGACAAATATCTGGCAAAAATACAATGAGCATTCTGTGGAAATCGGCAGAAGATTTGTATAAATAGGAAAGTCCGGCTAACATTTTCCCTATTTTGTACAACATAGTAAATGTGGTTTAAGCAATGGGTCTTCAACAGGGGGTCCGGGACCCCATGGGGGTCCTCAGAGTTACTACAGGCTACAGGGGGGCCTCCAAATCTTTATGTGATAGAAAGTTTTTTTTTTTTACATTAAACACTTGAACCCTAGCATCATCATTCTGAGGGGAACATTAGGCAACAATAGCAGATCTACAAGCTTGTAGATCTGCTATTTTCATTTCAAATATTTTCACATCAAATCTTTCAATCTTTAACAAAGGAGACAAAGGCTTCCAAATCTTTTCAAAATCTTTCAGTTTCAAAATCTACACAGAGATACTGGTTGTATGTTTGCCTTGTGGGGGATTGGGGGTCTACAGTACTAGGGTGTCCCTGACCTTGGGGGTTAGGGGGGGGTCTACAGTACTCACCCCCTGTTCGTCCAGTTTCAGCAGGGTGTCTGTGGGGGGGTAAGGGGGGTAGGGGGGTAGGGGGGGGGTCTACAGTACTCACCCCCTGTTCGTCCAGTTTCAGCAGGGTGTCTGTGGGGGGGTAGGGGGGTAGGGGGGTAAGGGGGGTAGGGGGGTAGGGTAGGGGGGGTCTACAGTACTCACCCCCTGTTCGTCCAGTTTCAGCAGGGTGTCCCTGACCTTGGGGGAGGTGGAGGCCAGACGCAGACAGTGCAGGTTGAGCTCAGGGATGATGAACTCCAGTAACCTCTTGGGGGACAGGCCGCGGGGGGTGGTGTGCCGCGCCGCCGACGGAACCGACTCCTCCAGGATGGACCCTCTGAGGGTCTTCAGCTGGAAGGAGGTAGGTAAGTAAGTACATGCAGAACCCTCTTATAGCACCATATCATCATCCTATCATTCTACAAAGCTCTGTGAGGTAGGTAGGGTGGTGGTGAGACCAAAACAGTTCTGCCCGGTTCTCCTCAGTGTCTGGAGCAACCGATCTGCATTTGCACACAGCCATTGACCATTACCATGTGTCACACACACACACACACACACACACACACACACACACACACACACACACACACACACACACACACACACACACACACACACACACACACACACACACACACACACAGAGAGAGAGAACTAAATGTTATATCCTTTTCCTTCAGATAGATCAGGAGGACGAACACGTTTCAGCACAAAGCTTTCCTCAGGAATACAAAACATTTAAAATGTTTACATCTTTTACAACTAAAGGTTCAATGTCTTTTTTCCAGCATAATGTATATAGTCATTAAGATAGAACCAGAACCTCCTCTGAGACACACATCTTATAATGAGCTTTAGCATCTTATCTTATCTTATCTTATAATGAGCTTTAGCATCTTATCTTATCTTATAGCCCTCCTCTGAGACTCAGTGAGTAGATCTGATAATGAGCTTTAGAGGAAACGACCAATTAAATGAAGATGAAGTGTCTGTCTGTCTGTCTGTCTGTCTGTCTGTCTGTCTGTCTGTCTGTGTGTCTGTCTGTCTGTCTGTCTGTCTGTGTCTCTGTCTGTCTGTCTGTCTGTCTGTCTGTCTGTCTGTCTGTCTGTCTGTCTGTCTGTGTCTCTGTCTGTCTGTCTGTCTGTCTGTCTGTCTGTCTGTCTGTCTGTCTGTCTGTCTGTCTGTCTGTCTGTCTGTCTGTGTCTCTGTCTGTCTGTCTGTCTGTCTGTCTGTCTGTCTGTCTGTCTGTCTGTCTGTCTGTCTGTCTGTCTCTGTCTCTGTCTCTGTCTCTGTCTCTCTGTCTGTCTGTCTGTCTGTCTGTCTGTCTGTCTGTCTGTCTGTCTGTCTCTGTCTGACTGTCTCTGTCTGTCTCTCTGTCTCTCTGTCTGTCTGTCCCTGTAGTCAAGATGATTCTGTATATACTGACCTCTGTAGTTCTGAAGATGATTCTATAGTTATATATTGACCTCTGTAGTTCTTTATACTGACCTCTGTAGTTCTGAAGATGATTCTATAGTTGTACTGAGCTCCACTGGTCCCGTCCTTCTCCTCCCGTCTGAAGCTGATGGCCACGGGACCCAGACGGTCATCCATGCCGAAGAAGTTCTGATGCTCTGGACAAAAAAACAACCTTTATTATTAACATTATATCCTATTCTATACAAATACATCACACTCACACACACATTATTATTATTATTATTATTAACATTATATCCTATTCTATACAAATACCTCACACTGACACACACATTATTATTATTATTATTATTAACATTATATCCTATTCTATACAAATACCTCACACTGACACACACATTATTATTATTATTATTATTAACATTATATCCTATTCTATACAAATACCTCACACTGACACACACATTATTATTATTATTATTATTCATATAGAAGTATTTTACTCAGTACTCATGGTTCACATGACACTCGTCTGTCACAAAGCGTCATGGAACCACTTGTTCCTGGTTTGAGAATATTTGACCTTTACAACCCCTACATCTACATCAGGTGTGATGCAACTTTGATGATGTAGAGGGCCACTATATTTCCACACTCACTCCAGAGGAACACGTTGCATATAGCCTACTGTCTCTCCGTATTTTAACTTTTTTCGCCATTCATGTCACACAAAAGTAGTAGTATTTTTGAATTGGAATCCAGATATTTTTTTGCTATTTTTGAATTAAAATCCTGAGAAGTAACATTTATATTTTATTTCAAATGCATTTAGTTATACTTATGTTAACTTTATGAACTTAAATACAAATACATTGGACATAAAAAAGACATTAAGCTACTAATATAGACTGAAGTAATTAAAGCGGGTCATGTTTGCATGTTTGGAATTGTAACAGATGAAATCAATAATATATCAGTAATCCGATATTAACCTGCGGGCCGCATTAAGTGAAGGTGGGGGCCGCATGTGGCCCCCGGGCCGCCATTTGCCCATGTATGATCTACATAAACGTTCACATTTCAAATATAAAGTGCTGACCCCCAAGCCACTGATGTAACATGTTAAATCGGCCGGTCTAAGTACCCGTATCTTCAATATTGTTCAATAAAAAGCATTTTAATCCGATCGGCGGACATTTTCAACTATTTTTTTTGTATCAGAGTGCAATACCCCTCCCAACCCATAGGGTCTCGTAGTTGAAAGCATATGGAGAGAATTCTGAGAAAATGACCACCCAATCGGATTAAAAAGCTTTTTATTGAACAATAACTGATGATACGGGTACTTAGACCCGGGCGCTTTAACTTGTAACATCCATGGCCGTGGGCTCAGTACTTTATATTAGAAATGTGAACGTTTATGTAGATGTACGGGTTGTACATGGAAAATATTCTCAAACCAGGAACAAGTGGTTCCATGACTCTCATGATATGACAGTCATGTTTCAGGGCTACCGTCATAAAGAAGTATTGTACTCAGTACTCACCCTTCATGTAGAAGTATTTGCGGTAGTAATGGGTAGAAGTACTCACCCTTCATAAAGAAGTATTTGTGGTAGTAATGGGTAGAAGTACTCACCCTTCATAAAGAAGTATTTGCGGTAGTAATGGGCTCCCAGGTCGGCGTGTTCTATGAAGTAGTTGCTCTTGCCTTGGCTCTGGACGCTGCTCTCTCGCGGTTCCTCCAGGACCGACACGGCGTCGTTGGGACTGCGGAGGCTGAGCCAGAGGCCACGCCTCCCGCCCTGCGACCAGCCCAGCCCCGCCCTCTCCTCCCCGCCCATCTCGTTGCGGAAGTGCGGGCAGCTGAGCAGCAGCTCGTTGTCGTTGCCGTCTCCCTCGTCCAGCAGACTCAGCTCCGCCTCCTCGGCCGCGCCCCCCGGCACGCCGCTGCCCCCGCTGGACGAACAGCCGCCCTGCGCCGGAGACGTGGAGGAGGGGGGCGCCCCCTGGTGGGGGAGAGGTGGTACCGTCATGACATTTTAGTGAGGTGGTCAGTGGCGTGCACAGACATTTTGAGGGGCAGGTGCTCAAGTAAATTATACTTTTTTTTGTTTACTTGGTCTGCTCTTTTTTCCCTCTACACCTATACCTCTTTGCCAAAAATAGCAGATCTACAAGCTCACAACGCCTCGCAGCGCGAGGCGTTGTGAGCTTGTAGATCGGCTATTTTTGGCTAAAGTTCTCCTCAGAAAAGGGATGCTAGGTTTCGAGTGGTTATGGTAAAAAGAAAAATCATATCGCATAAAGATTTGGCGGACCCCCTGTAGTAACTCTGAGGACCCCCTAGGGGTCCCGGACCCCCTGTTGAAGACCCCTAATGTAAACTGAAAAAAACCCTACGTTTTTTTTATTTTTTTTTCAAAAGGGCACTTCTGGTCAAGAGGGCAAAGGGCAGGTGCTCTAGCACCACCTAGAGTCTATCTGTGCACGTCCCTGAAGGTGGTCCTCAGACTCGTTTCATGTCAAGGACCCCCGAATTGATACATATTTGACCAATGAGGTGTTAGCAATGATACTAATGAAGGCTCTGTTCCATTTTGGTTGTTACAATGATACTAATGAAGGCTCTGTTCCATTCTGGTTGTTACAATGATACTAATGAAGGCTCTGTTCCATTCTGGTTGTTACAATGATACTAATGAAGGCTCTGTTCCATTCTGGTTGTTACAATGACACTAATGAAGGCTCTGTTCCATTCTGCACAGTGGTGGATGTGCAGAATGGAACACAGTGGTTCATTAGAACCACTGTGTTACACTAAATGGAACAGAGCCTTCATTAGAACCACTGTGTTACACTAAATGGAACAGAGCCTTCATTAGAACCACTGTGTTACACTAAATGGAACAGAGCCTTCATTAGAACCACTGTGTTACACTAAATGGAACAGAGCCTTCATTAGAACCACTGTGTTACACTAAATGGAACAGAGCCTTCACTAGAACTACTGTGTTACACTAAATGGAACAGAGCCTTCATTAGAACTACTGTGTTACACTAAATGGAACAGAACCTTCATTAGAACCACTGTGTTACACTAAATGGAACAGAGCCTTCATTAGAACCACTGTGTTACACTAAATGTAACAGAGCCTTCATTAGAACCACTGTGCTACACTAAATGGAACAGAGCCTTCATTAGAACCACTGTGCTACACTAAATGGAACAGAACCTTCATTAGAACCACTGTGCTACACTAAATGGAACAGAGCCTTCATTAGAACCACTGTGCTACACTAAATGGAACAGAGCCTTCATTAGAACCACTGTGTTACACTAAATGGAACAGAGCCTTCATTAGAACCACTGTGCTACACTAAATGGAACAGAACCTTCATTAGAACCACTGTGCTACACTAAATGAAACAGAGCCTTCATTAGAACCACTGTGTTACACTAAATGGAACAGAGCCTTCATTAGAACCACTGTGCTACACTAAATGGAACAGAGCCTTCATTAGGGCCTTCAGATGTCATAATAATAATGATGTCATAATAATAATGATGTCATAACAGTGATAAAGTTGATGATGTCATAATAATAAGGATGTCATAATCACCTGGGAAAGGGGGCGGAGCTGCGATGCTGCCGACGCCCCTGAGGTGATGTTCTTCTTCCTGCCGATGCTGTCCCGGTTGGAGGCGGCCTCAGTGAGGTCCAATAGGATGCTCTGTACGTCATAGTGGGCGAAGTTCCTCACCCAGGTCCCGCCCCCCAGGCTGTCATAGGGGCCGGGCTGGGGGATGTGGGTGGAGCATGCGGTGGGGGGAGGCGTGGCCTTGGCCTTCTTGCCCAGCCCCTCGGGCTTGGGAGGCTTGGCCGGCTTGGGGGAGTCGCCCGCCGCGGCGGGGGCGGAGCCGGCCGAGGCGGCGGAGGCCACGCCCCTGAAGAAGGCGTCGGGCTCGGGGGGGGTCCCCTGGAGCCCCAGCAACAGGAAGGGGTCCTTGAAGCGCAGAGCGTTAGGACTCAGGGGTCCCTGGGGGTCCCTGGGCTCCTGGCTCTGAGTCTGTCTCTCCAGAGAGGACAGGCTGCCGTACTCCCTGTGCAGCAGCACCTCCCCCCCCGGGGCCCCGGGCCCCGCCTTGTCCCCGGCGGCCCCCCGGGCGGCCTTGCCCCCCGCTTTGGCCCCCGAGGCGTCCAGGTCCCCTAAGGTCACGTCACTGTTGCTCCTCTGCATGACGTGGCCCCCCCCGCCCCCCCCGCCGGCCCCCCGGCCCAGAGAGCGCAGGTTGAGGCCCGGCACCCGGCTGGGGGTCAGGCCCCCCTCCTCGGCCCCCTCCTCGCCCCCCCCCTCGCTGTCCCTCCTGGGGGGCCACTCCACCACGCCCCCGCCGTCCCGCTTGGGGTCGAAGGTGACGGTGGCGATGGGGGGCCGCACGCCCTGCCGCCGGAACTTACGGATGAAGAGGTCGTCTGACTGCATGCTGACACGCCCACTTCCTCTACTGACCAATAGAAACACTCCTGTCCTCTGTACTGACCAATAGAAACACTCCTGTCCTCTGTACTGACCAATGGAAACACTCACTCCTGTCCACTGTACTGACCAATAGAAACACTCCTGTCCACTGTACTGACCAATAGAAACACTCCTGTCCTCTGTACTGACCAATAGAAACACTCCTGTCCTCTGTACTGACCAATAGAAACACTCCTCTCTACCGACCAATAGAAACACTCCTCTCTACCGACCAATAGAAACACTCCTAACGGCTCCTCCTAAAAGGGACTAAAGGTTGTGATCCCTGTGGATTATATTAACATATTATATTATTATATATTATTATATCCCTACAGTGACTCTGTTTCTACTAATACTGTATATTATATATATATAATATATTTATCATTCTAAGGTTGTTGGGGGTGTGGCGGTCCACAGAGGTAGACACGGAGGGCTGTGATTGGACGTCGTCCAGTTCCAGTGGTGCAGAGGGGGTGCGGCCTGTGTGCGGTGGGTGGGTGGGCCTTCCTGGTCTGGGCGGGCCTTCCTAGCGTGTCATCCTTCGGTTGCGTCCACTGGCCACCTGCAGGGACCACACAGCAACAACATGATCGTTAGTATGTGTGTTGATGAATTGAAAACAAGTTATCCTTTCAGCCTGAATATCTGACTGTACCTCATGTTTACATTTATGACTAATTAGTCTCGCGTAGCCAGACCCCACAGAAAATGAAAAACAGCGACCTCTGTTTTCTGATATTGTCTGTGGGGTCTGGCGGGAGGAAAATGGAAGACCAGTGCGCAGGGAAACACCGGTTTCATGTTTGCCTTCAGCGCATCACTTCCGGTTGGTGCGACTACGTTTTCATTCCCACTAACAATATTTCTACAGGGAACACTAACACCACTTCTCCCAGAGAACATGGATGGTTTTGGTTATAAGCCCACTTGTTTCTATGATGAAAGAGTAAGTTAAAATGTGAATATCTTTCCGTGGTTTTGTCCGCTCCGAGGACGCTATTGTTAAATGAGTTTCGGTTAGTTTCGAGGGGGGTGGATGGACACCCTGCCTGCCTGCCTGCCTGCCTGCCTG
>NC_139949.1:54405390-54407890 GCF_963454915.1 Gymnoscopelus microlampas | reverse complement strand
GACATCATGTTTATGACATCATCAGACAACACATCTATGACATCATGTTTACGACATCATCAGACAACACATCTATGACATCACGTTTATGACATCATCAGACAACACACCTATGACATCACGTTTATGACATCATCAGACAACACACCTATGACATCACGTTTATGACATCATCAGACAACACACCTATGACATCACGTTTATGACATCATCAGACAACACACCTATGACATCACGTTTATGACATCATCAGACAACACACCTATGACATCACGTTTATGACATCATCAGACAACACACCTATGACATCACGTTTATGACATCATCAGACAACACATCTATGACATCACGTTTATGACATATTATTGACGTGTTATGTAGACAGATGGCAGGTTCATCTGTAGATCTAGCATCCTATAGTGCAGGGGGGTCCGGGGTCAACAGGGGGTCCGGGGTCCTCAGAGCTACTACAGGGGGGGCCGCCAAATGCTTGATGCGTGATTTTGTTTTTAGCGGCGCTAGCCGCTCTATACCTTCAGGTATAGAGCGGATATTAGCCCTCTATACCTGGCTTTTGCGTCAACGTTCTGATTGGTCAGGCTCGCCAAGGTTCTGATTGGTCAGGTCCGTCAACGTTCTGATTGGTCAGGCTCGCCAAGGTTCTGATTGGTCAGGTCCGTCAACGTTCTGATTGGTCAGGTTCGCCAAGGTTCTGATTGGTCAGGTCCGTCAACGTTCTGATTGGTCAGGCTCGCCAAGGTTCTGATTGGTCAGGTCCGTCAACGTTCTGATTGGTCAGGTTCGCCAAGGTTCTGATTGGTCAGGTCCGTCAACGTTCTGATTGGTCAGGCTCGCCAAGGTTCTGATTGGTCAGGTCCGTCAACGTTCTGATTGGTCACTATTCATGACATCACTATGTTACTATTCATGACATCACTATGATGTCATGAATAGTGACCAATCAGAACGTTGACGGACCTGACCAATCAGAACGTTGACGGACCTGACCAATCAGAACCTTGGCGAGCCTGACCAATCAGAACGTTGACGCAAAAGCCAGGTATAGAGGGCTAATATCTGCTCTATACCTAAAGGTATATCTGCTACAAAAAGCTACGAAGATAGAAGCTGATAGAGTGGGTACCTAAAGTTTATTTTTTAGGTACCCACTCTATCAGCTATGACAGATCAGTTTTTGCCACTTACCTTGGAATGCATTTGGTGATTCGCTTCCAATGGCACTATTTAGTGCCACTGGAAGCCTTTTAATATTGTTTCTCTAGTAGAAACACATATCTATGACAAAATATATCAAAGGCGCCGCTACCTTCACACAGGTGTGATTTTTACATTAACCACTTCAACCCTAGAATCCCTATTCTGAGGGGAACATTAGCCGAAAATAGCCGATCTACAAGCTCACAACGTCTCGTGCTGCGAGGCGTTGTGAGCTTGTAGATCGGCTATTTTCGGCAAAGAGGTTTGGTGTAGAAGGGAAAAAAGAGCAGATCAAGTACAGGGCCAATACTAAGTATTGAGGGTTTAAGTGAAATAAGCAAAAAACATTAGTTCACACAACACTGAGGAAATCTAAAAATCTCTCTCAGCTAAGGGGGTCCTTGCTTCATCTCTCTCAGCTAAGGGGGTCCTTGGCCTGAAAAGGTTGAAGACCCCCGCTATAGTGTGTATAGTTTCAATGTACAGATTATTGATTTTTATTTTTGGGCGGTGTAGCCGCCCCTATAAGTGGGGTTGGGACACCTCATTAGTATACCCTTCGCTGTACTGTGATTGGCTCATACATTAGTACACCCCTACATTAGTACACCCCTAGCTGTACTGTGATTGGCTGACTCTATTCAGCACTGTGATTGGCTAGCGAGACACATGATGAAATTAATAACCTATAAATAGGACTATGCACAGGGGTGCACATAACTTTTTAGGTCTGGTACTCAGACGACGCGAGTCATACAATCACGTGCAGCATGCGTCCTCTACCCCTGTGCCTAACGGCTGTACATGGGGCCGACGGGTGCTTTAGATTGTGTGAGTGTGGCTTCAGGAAGTAAATTCCTAGCCTCGATCTCCAAGCTTTTATTTTTTAGTTTTGCTAAAAAATAAAAGCTTGGAAATTCCTGTCCCAGCTTTTGGTGCGCAAAAGCGCCTCGCGTCGTCTGATGTGGTGCGCATTTTTTATTTTGGGTGCGCATGCGCACCTGTTATGTGCACCCCTGACTATGCACTTAAAATAAAACCATTTTTTAAAAGTGTGCTTCCATCACTGTGATGACCACACCGCCCACTTCACACTGGGTGTGATTTTTTATTCTACTGTTTAGACTGATGATAGGTTATTGGTTTGATCATAGATTACTATTTATATGCATTTCTGCCTAATAAAATATAGAAAAAAACCTTGTGTTTCTCTTGCTTACTGTAAATCAGTCTGGATTAAGAGCATGTGATACATGCCTACATGTTATGATGTATGACTTTA
>NC_139949.1:54390390-54400390 GCF_963454915.1 Gymnoscopelus microlampas | reverse complement strand
ATTGTGATAGTAATCATTACTATAGAGTGTTTGTTCAGTAACAGTGTTAAATAGCTCTATATTGTGATAGTAATCATTACTATAGAGTGTTTGTTCAGTAACAGTGTTCAATAGATCTATATTGTGATAGTAATCATTACTATAGAGTGTTTGTTCAGTAACAGTGTTAAATAGATCTATATTGTGATAGTAATCATTACTATAGAGTGTTTGTTCAGTAACAGTGTTAAATAGATCTATATTGTGATAGTAATCATTACTATAGACTCTATAGTAATGATTACTATCACAATATAGAGCTATTTAACACTGTTACTGAACAAACACTCTATAGTATAGAGTGTTTGTTCAGTAACAGTGTTAAATAGCTCTATATTGTGATAGTAATCATTGCTATAGAGTGTTTGTTCAGTAACAGTGTTAAATAGCTCTATATTGTGATAGTAATCATTACTATAGAGTGTTTGTTCAGTAACAGTGTTAAATAGATCTATATTGTGATAGTAATCATTACTATAGAGTGTTTGTTCAGTAACAGTGTTAAATAGCTCTATATTGTGATAGTAATCATTACTATAGAGTGTTTGTTCAGTAACAGTGTTCAATAGATCTATATTGTGATAGTAATCATTACTATAGAGTGTTTGTTCAGTAACAGTGTTAAATAGATCTATATTGTGATAGTAATCATTACTATAGAGTGTTTGTTCAGTAACAGTGTTAAATAGATCTATATTGTGATAGTAATCATTACTATAGACTCTATAGTAATGATTACTATCACAATATAGAGCTATTTAACACTGTTACTGAACAAACACTCTATAGTATAGAGTGTTTGTTCAGTAACAGTGTTAAATAGCTCTATATTGTGATAGTAATCATTGCTATAGAGTGTTTGTTCAGTAACAGTGTTAAATAGCTCTATATTGTGATAGTAATCATTACTATAGAGTGTTTGTTCAGTAACAGTGTTAAATAGCTCTATATTGTGATAGTAATCATTACTATAGAGTGTTTGTTCAGTAACAGTGTTAAATAGCTCTATATTGTGATAGTAATCATTACTATAGAGTGTTTGTTCAGTAACAGTGTTAAATAGCTCTATATTGTGATAGTAATCATTACTATAGAGTGTTTGTTCAGTAACAGTGTTAAATAGCTCTATATTGTGATAGTAATCACTGCTATAGAGCTAACAATGTTACTGAACAAACACTCTTGTGTTATAAGTGTTAAATAGAGCTATTTAACACTTATTTTGCCAAAAACAAAATCTACCACTTAACACTGAGTGTATAAATGTAACCAAATGGATAAATATAGCTCTGTGTGCAGCGCCATACAAAGTCACACAGCCACAATCACTGCATATGAATGATAGTGAGGACCAGTTATATGGGGTTGGATAATGGGTGAAGTGCTCCTTTAAGGTTGGATCCCGGGCTCTCTCTGTGTCGTAGTGTCCTTGAGCAAAACCCTGAACCCCCAACCCCCCCCCCCCACGCTCTTATTGTGAAAATGTTGCTGCGTTGGCCAATCAGGTGTGGTGTGCAGAACACACATGACAACTACACACAGTGCACTAAGGAAGACAACTACACATTAAGAGCTGTTCACACACACACACACACATTCTAAACCCCCCCCCCCCCCCCCCCCAGAGAAGTGTGAGTCATGTCCTAATTTCACAGCGATACCGCACATGCACACACGCACGCGCGCGCACGCACGCACGCACGCACGCACGCACACACACACACACACACACACACACACACACACACACACACACACACACACACACACACACACACACACACACACACACACACACACACACACACACACACACACACACACACACACACACACACACACACACATCTTTCATCCGTGAGCATGTACATTTCCTGGATGTGGTTTGCAGTCAGTCTGAAAGGAACACAATATTTAAACGTGTGTGTGTGTGTGTGTGTGTGTGTGTGTGTGTGTGTGTGTGTGTGTGTGTGTGTGTGTGTGTGTGTGTGTGTGTGTGTGTGTGTGTGTGTGTGTGTGTGTGCCTCAGGACATTGTGTGTGTTTATTCTTAGATGTCTTTCAGTGTCTCTGGACAAAGACATGAGACATTACATCATCCACCATGATGAACACAATGTAAACGTATGAACAGACACACATTTCATCACAGACACACATTTCATCACAGACACACATTTCATCACAGACACACATTTCATCACAGACACACATTTCATCACAGACACACATTTCATCACAGACACACATTTCATCACAGACACACATTTCATCACATTGTCACCTAAATGCCTGAAGGGACAGAGATACTAGATATATGACACACCCTGAATCATGGGGATCCAGTGATCCACAGAGCAGCAGAGTGGATCCAGTGATCCACAGAGCAGCAGAGTGGATCCAGTGATCCAGTGATCCAGTGATCCAGTGATCCACAGAGCAGCAGAGTGGATCCAGTGATCCAGTGATCCAGTGATCCACAGAGCAGCAGTGGATCCAGTGATCCACAGAGCAGCAGAGTGGATCCAGTGATCCACAGAGCAGCAGAGTGGATCCAGTGATCCACAGAGCAGAGAAATGCCTCTGGTGATAAACCCGCCCCATATTTGCATACTGGGCCCTGATTGGTCCCTCACAACTTCAGAGGGAGAGAAATCCAATCTCTATTGAGAGGGGCCAGACTTAATCTGTCTTGGGCAATTGTTTTTTTGCAATGTCAGATTGGTGTGGAACCAGGCTAGATCCAGTGATATAAAGTATATACCGTTAATATCCTAAAGAACACCCTAACCATGCAGTGACAATGCATGGCAGATACCAGGACACCCCCCCCCCCCCTCCCCACCTCCCCCCTGTCTTTCTTCACAGGAAGTGATCAGACAGACAGAGGGTGTTGCCATGCAAAACACTCCCACATGCTGACTCACCCTACATCTGTTAATCTGCCTGGTAACGTCTGTCTGTCTGTCTGTCTGTCTGTCTGTCTGTCTGTCTGTCTGTTTGCCTGTCTGCCATGTCTGTCTCGTGTGTAGACAGACAGACAGACAGACAGACAGACAGACAGACAGACGTGCATTACATCACTGTGTACTATAAGGTAGGCCTTATGCAGCCTGCTCTGTTTGCTGTAAGAGTTGTATGGATTCATCTCATTAGAGCTGCATAATATATGCTTTCAGCCTCGATGGCACACAGACATTAAACATGATGGTTAAGGGTCAGTTCATCAGTATTACAACACATTAAAACTGTAAATGTTTGCATTTTTCATGATTAATCTGAATGTAAAACATTATACGGTCCTTCTGATAAATAACAACATTTACAGGCTTCATGTTGAGTCAAACACAGTCTGATTTACCCTCCACAATCACACCAGTCCTTATACTAGAGTTACAAATCATTTATAAATCACACCAGTCCTTATACTAGAGTTACAAATCATTTATAAATCACACCAGTCCTTATACTAGAGTTACAAATCATTTATAATCACACCAGTCCTTATACTAGAGTTACAAATCATTTATAATCACACCAGTCCTTATACTAGAGTTACAAATCATTTATAAATCACACCAGTCCTTATACTAGAGTTACAAATCATTTATAATCACACCAGTCCTTATACTAGAGTTACAAATCATTTATAAATCACACCAGTCCTCATTAGAGTTACAAATCATTTATAAATCACACCAGTCCTTATACTAGAGTTACAAATCATTTAAAATCACACCAGTCCTTATACTAGAGTTACAAATCATTTATAAATCACACCAGTCCTTATACTAGAGTTACAAATCATTTATAAATCACACCAGTCCTCATTAGAGTTACAAATCATTTATAATCACACCAGTCCTTATACTAGAGTTACAAATCATTTATAAATCACACCAGTCCTTATACTAGAGTTACAAATCATTTATAATCACACCAGTCCTTATACTAGAGTTACAAATCATTTATAATCACACCAGTCCTCATTAGAGTTACAAATCATTTATAAATCACACCAGTCCTTATACTAGAGTTACAAATCATTTAAAATCACACCAGTCCTCACTAGAGTTACAAATCATTTAAATAATCCTATTTGAACTGGGGACCCCCCACCCTGACAAACACTTGGTATGGTGTAGGAGTTGGATGGTATAGCAGGTATGGTATTGGTTGGTATGGTGTAGGAGTTGGATGGTATAGGAGGTATGGTATTGGTTGGTATGGTGTAGGAGTTGGATGGTATAGGAGGTATGGTATTGGTTGGTATGGTGTAGGAGTTGAGGCATTACATTTAGTTTGACTCGGTTCCACAGATAAATATTGTGAAAATAGCAGATCTACAAGCTCCACAACGCTTTGCATTGTGAGCCGTTGTGAGCTTGTAGATCAGCTATTTTCACAATGTTTGACCAGTTTTTATAGTATTCTGCTTGTTGATTACTTTTGATACAGTAATGAATGGTCTTTTTGGTCACACAGATCAATATAAATAACAGTTATAGTATAACTAGTCCTCTCTGTATCTGTCTGTCTGGGTCCCTTTTATGCCCATACAGATGTGCCACTTCAAAACTTCACACGTTACTGTTCTTTCCCTGATAGTGCCCTGAAAAAGCATTTTTTCCTCCCTTTTCTGCCCTTAAAATGCACTGTTTTGCCCCTGAAAAGAAGTTGTCACTACACACCCCCGTTTTTCCCTTCAACAGACATCCATATACATGAGAACAAAAGAATGTGTGTTGAACAAGGTGTCAGACTCATTATGAGGCGAAAGGTGATTTGAAGAGGTCCTTGACCAGTTGCTCAAATTAATTAGCATCATAAAAGCAGTGATCATCAAAATAATTCAGCATTTTAAATGCCCTTCTTTGTCCCTCTTATTGCCCTGGGAATCCCCTGAAAATGTACTGTATTGGCGATGGCAGGACATGTGAAGTTTTGAAGTGGCACATCTGTATATGGAGTTCCGTGTCTAGGCCAGTCTATGACGTCATATGGATGACATCAGCGTACTCCATATATGGGTATCTTTGGGAGATCCGCTGACCCAAACCACTTCCCATTGGCTCATCACATCCTCGGGTCTTTGTTAGGGGTGTGACCATATGGGTATCTCACCATACCATATCTGTGGCGATATAGGCCCTCAATTACCATAATATCACCATATTAGGTCCTCAATTACCATAATATCACCATATTAGGCCCTCAATAACCATAATATCACCATATTAGGCCCTCAATAACCATAATATCACCATATTAGGCCCTCAATTACCATAATATCACCATATTAGGCCCTCAATAACCATAATATCACCATATTAGGCCCTCAATAACCATAATATCACCATATTAGGCCCTCAATAACCATAATATCACCATATTAGGCCCTCAATAACCATAATATCACCATATTCGATATATTGCGATATCATGATATATTGCATGAAATTTCACCAACGATATATCACGATAGTCCTTGTATTCAATTCATAAACACATAGAATAGCACCAAACAGTTCAAAATCATCATTACACAAATACAGAGTCTGAAAAACTACGTATCACAAACAAACATAAAATATCGTTTTTTTTTTGGCAGTATATCGATTATTTATCGCGGGAGAAAGTATCGCGATATATCGCGATATCGATATATCGTCCCACCCCTAGTCTTCGCCGCTGACTTTGAAGTCGGTCGATCCCATATATGGGTATGCCTATATATGGGCATATCGATTGGATTGGCACTTCCGGAAAACTGGCTTTCCGACCGACTCGACACTTTGATGCTAATGACTGCCACAGTGGAATAAGGAATACGTTTACTTAGGTAACCTTATTCCTAAACTTAACCTCAGTAAAACTATGGCTATTAAACCCTGAACTTATTTCTAACCTTATCCTCAGTAAAACAAATACAAGAATAAAAGAACCGCTGGTCCGCGGAAAAGAATGTGGGCGAGCGTGTTTTGGGAGCGCGTCTTCCAGACAAAACAAAACACCTGCAGCAATGTGGAGCCTATACACCAATCCACGGAGCGCTGCCCTGCGCGCAGCCATTGCTGCGGTGTCAACGCTACGCGGACGCGACACTGCAGCAATGGCCGCCTACAGGCAGCTACAGGCAGCTACAGGCAGCGTGTCTGTGGATTTGTCTATAGGCTGGCTGTCAAGCTGATATTATACCAATGAAACGTGAGAATGACCGTGATATGCAAATGTATGCCAGTAGGCTGGCTGCAGAGCATGTGAGCGGAGCGGAGCGGGTGAAAATGCCGCTCCGCGCTCCAGGGGGCTGAAATGCCGCTCGCTATTCGCTCATGTTAAACCCCCCCGCGCTCCGCTCCCCGTCGCTCCTCGCTCACGTTGATTTGCGCAAATCTCGCTCCACGCTCCGCTCAAACCGGGTCGCTCAACAGTAAAAAAAAGAAAAGAAAAAGAAAGTAGAAATTCTAATGACATCTCGGTGCGCTGTGCACTGCGGATGTCTGTGTGTCTCTGAGTCCGTGCGACCGGGCATGCTCAAACATTCGGTGCGCGGCCCCCGCGAGGGCGGCCTGGAGCGGGAGGCGGTCTTCGCTCTGAGTAGCGCTCCAACCTTTTTATAACCCGCTCCGCGCTCACGTCAAAATCGCGTCGCTCCGCTCACCGCTCCGCTCCGCTCACATGCTCTGGCTGGCTGGCAGAGCTGTATTCTATAACAATGAAACGGGAGATTTACCGAGACATGTAAATGACACATACACTGTAATAATTACTGTACTCTCACAAAAACCGGACAATTATGTGTCCGGTCAGAGGTTGAGCTGGAAGGAGCAGAGCTGGGTCAAAAACCGGACTGTCCGGCATAAAACCGGACGAATGGCCACCCTAGCATGGGTGCAGTACGACGTTTCCAATACTAAACCCGAACCAAACCCGCACCCTAACCGCACGCGGATGCCACATAGTCGGAGAAAAGGTCTGTCGCATTAACGCATGCCTCCCCCCTAGCATCAATGCCAGCCACAGTGGGGGGTGCTCCTTTTTATTTTATTTAACCTTTATTTCACCAGAGAAATCACATTGAGACTAGTGTCTCTTTTACAAGTGTGCCCTGGCCAAGAGAAGAGGCAAATAAAATGTTACACAGCTCTGCCAGTAACGACAATACAGGACATAACAAAACAAAGACAAACATGACATCCGTAATACCAAAGACCTACTACCAATAGCACCAATACAGACTACCTTCCATTCCGACATCTCGCCACTCCGACTAGTGGCTTCCGCGTGCGGTTAGGGTTAGGTATAGGGTTCGTTAACGTCAGAAAGGCGACATGTCGTAAAGGCGAAATGCACCCCCACAGTGGATACCATATAGCATCAGTGCTAATGACAGCCACAGTGGATAGCATATAGCATCAGTGCTAATGACAGCCACAGTGGATAGCATATAGCATCAGTGCTAATGACAGCCACAGTGGATACCATATAGCATCAGTGCTAATGACAGCCACAGTGGATAGCACATAGCATCAGTGCTAATGACAGCCAGAGTGGATAGCACATAGCATCAGTGCTAATGACAGCCACAGTGGATATCATATAGCATCAATGCTAATGACAGACACAGTGGATAGCACATAGCATCAGTGCTAATGACAGCCACAGTGGATACCATATAGCGTCAGTTCTAATGACAGCCACAGTGGATAGCACATAGCATCAGTGCTAATGACAGCCACAGTGGATAGCACATAGCATCAGTGCTAATGACAGCCACAGTGGATAGCACATAGCATCAGTGCTAATGACAGCCACAGTGGATAGCACATAGCATCAATGCTAATGACAGCCACAGTGGATAGCACATAGCATCAGTGCTAATGACAGCCACAGTGGATAGCATATAGCATCAGTGCTAATGACAGCCACAGTGGATAGCACATAGCATCAGTGCTAATGACAGCCACAGTGGATAGCATATAGCATCAGTGCTAATGACAGCCACAGTGGATAGCACATAGCATCAATGCTAATGACAGCCACAGTGGATAGCATATAGCATCAATGCTAATGACAGACACAGTGGTTGTGCGGCTCAATGGAAATTAAATGGCTTCAACCGCTGAACAGACTGGCTTATGTAACCACTGCTACTCTCTCTGCCTCTCTCTCTCTCTCTCTCTCTCTCTCTCTCTGTCTCTCCATCCTTCTCTCTCTCTCTCTCTCTGTATCTCTATGTCTCTCCATCCTTCTCTCTCTCTCTCTCTCTCTGTATCTCTATGTCTCTCCATCCTTCTGTCTCTCTCTCTCTCTCTCTCTCTCTCTCTCTCTGTATCTCTATGTCTCTCCATCCTTCTGTCTCTCTCTCTCTCTCTCTCTCTCTCTCTGTATCTCTATGTCTCTCCATCCTTCTGTCTCTCTCTCTCTCTCTCTCTCTCTCTCTCTCTCTGTATCTCTATGTCTCTCCATCCTTCTGTCTCTCTCTCTCTCTCTCTCTCTCTCTCTCTCTCTCTGTATCTCTATGTCTCTCCATCCTTCCATCCTTCTGTCTCTCTCTCTCTCTCTCTCTCTGTATCTCTATGTCTCTCCATCCTTCTCTCTCTGTATCTCTATGTCTCTCCATCCTTCTCTCTCTCTCTCTCTCTGTATCTCTATGTCTCTCTCTCCTCCAGTAAGTATCATCCATTGCTTCATAACACCAACGTTCTCGTTCGCCTCATCCTAAACCGTGTGTGTGTGTGTGTGTGTGTGTGTGTGTGTGTGTGTGTGTGTGTGTGTGTGTGTGTGTGTGTGTGTGTGTGTGTGTGTGTGTGTGTGTGTGTGTGTGTGTGTGTGTGCGTGCGTGCGTGTGTGTGCGCGCGCAATGCTGTCTGTCTGTCTGTCTGTCTGTCTGCATCATAGTCAGTGCACAACACATGCAGTATGGCATTACAATCCTCATTCATCCACTTAAACCCTTCTGCACACACACACACACACACACACACACACACACACACACACACACACACACACACACACACACACACACACACACACACACACACACACACACACACACATGTTGATGGTCTTCTGTGTGAAAATATGTATCTGGATTAATTCACATTTCTCTCTGTCTGTCTGTCTGTCTGTCTGTCTGTCTGTCTGTCTGTCTGTAACCCAGAGATAAAGAGATCGTTCTCTCTCTCTCTGTCTCTGTATGTCTCTCTCTCACATGGCACAGAGACACAGAGTGGTTTCCTGACAATGTCACAACATCCTCCTTTTCTCTCCCTCCTTTCTGCTTCATACGAGAGAGAGAGAGAGAGAGAGAGAGGGGGGGGGGTTAATAGTGATGAGGGGGGGGGTAAAATGCGACAAAGGTTGTGAGCCGGATTCAAACCTCGACGACGTTGTGAGCGCCACGCCGTGCCCCGTGCTCACCTAGCCTAGCGACCAGGAACACCCGCCCACCGCACCCACAGACCTGACCCCCCCCCCCCCCCCCCCCCCACACACACACACACACACACACACACACACACACACACACACACACACACACACACCACCCATCCACCGACCCCCTGCACCGCCCAACCCCCCCAACCCACCCACCCCCCACCAAACCAACCCTCTAACACACTGTGTCCAAACAGCCTCAGCATCATCACAGGCTCACAGGCTCAGAGGGCTTGGAGAAAAATAGCAGATCTACAAGCTCACAGCGCGGCACCGAGTGCCGCGCTATGAGCTTGTAGATCTGCTATTTTAGTTTTTGTTAAAGCGTGGTAACGGCAGGTCAGAGGAAATGGTTTCAGAGCAAAAGCTCTGTCTCTACGTCACACTACAAAATGGATGGATGAGAGAGAGACATAGAGAGAGACATAGAGAGAGAGAGAGAGAGACATAGAGAGAGAGAGAGAGAGAGAGAGAGAGAGAGGACGCGTGCCGGTGGTGTGTCAGTCACACTCTGGAGG